>NW_027140212.1:0-66767 GCF_036365525.1 Heterodontus francisci | reverse complement strand
TCAATGGAGCACGTGATCACCGGGGGAGAGACAATGGAGCACGTGATCACGGGAAGAGACAATGGAGCACGTGATCACTGGGAGAGAGACAATGGAGCACGTGATCACTGGGGGAGAGACAATGGAGCACGTGATCACTGGGGAGAGACAATGGAGCACGTGATCACTGGGGGAGAGACAATGGAGCACGTGATCACTGGGGGAGAGACAATGGAGCACGTGATCACTGGGGGAGAGACAATGGAGCACGTGATCACTGGGGGAGAGACAATGGAGCACGTGATCACTGGGGGAGAGACAATGGAGCACGTGATCACCGGGGGAGAGACAATGGAGCACGTGATCACTGGGGGAGAGACAATGGAGCACGTGATCACTGGGGGAGAGACAATGGAGCACGTGATCACCGGGGGAGAGACAATGGAGCACGTGATCACTGGGGAGAGACAATGGAGCACGTGATCACTGGGGGAGAGACAATGGAACACGTGATCACCGGGGGAGAGACAATGGAGCACGTGATCACCGGGGGAGAGACAATGGAGCACGTGATCACTGGGAGAGAGACAATGGAGCACGTGATCACTGGGAGAGACAATGGAGCACGTGATCACCGGGGAGAGACAATGGAGCACGTGATCACCGGGGGAGAGACAATGGAGCACGTGATCACTGGGAGAGACAATGGAGCACGTGATCACCGGGGAGAGACAATGGAGCACGTGATCACCGGGGAGAGACAATGGAGCACGTGATCACTGGGAGAGACAATGGAGCACGTGATCACCGGGGAGAGACAATGGAGCACGTGATCACTGGGGGAGAGACAATGGAGCACGTGATCACTGGGAGAGACAATGGAGCACGTGATCACCGGGGAGAGACAATGGAGCACGTGATCACTCGGAGAGACAATGGAACACATGATCACCGGGGAGAGACAATGGAGCACGTGATCACCGGGGGAGAGACAATGGAGCACGTGATCACTGGGGGAGAGACAATGGAGCACGTGATCACTGGGAGAGATAATGGAGCACGTGATCACCGGGGGAGAGACAATGGAGCACGTGATCACTGGGGGAGAGACAATGGAACACGTGATCACCGGGGAGAGACAATGGAGCACGTGATCACTGGGGGAGACAATGGAGCACGTGATCACCGGGAGAGACAATGGAGCACGTGATCACTGGGGGAGAGACAATGGAGCACGTGATCACTGGGAGAGAGACAATGGAGCACGTGATCACCGGGGGAGAGACAATGGAGCACGTGATCACTGGGGAGAGACAATGGAACACGTGATCACCGGGGGAGAGACAATGGAGCACGTGATCACTGGGGGAGAGACAATGGAGCACGTGATCACTGGGAGAGAGACAATGGAGCACGTGATCACTGGGGGAGAGACAATGGAGCACGTGATCACTGGGAGAGAGACAATGGAGCACGTGATCACTGGGAGAGACAATGGAGCACGTGATCACCGGGGGAGAGACAATGGAGCACGTGATCACTGGGGGAGAGACAATGGAACACGTGATCACCGGGGGAGAGACAATGGAGCACGTGATCACTGGGGGAGAGACAATGGAGCACGTGATCACTGGGAGAGAGACAATGGAGCACGTGATCACTGGGGGAGAGACAATGGAGCACGTGATCACTGGGGGAGAGACAATGGAGCACGTGATCACTGGGGAGAGACAATGGAGCACGTGATCACTGGGGGAGAGACAATGGAGCACGTGATCACTGGGAGAGACGATGGAGCACGTGATCACTGGGGGAGAGACAATGGAGCACGTGATCACTGGGGGAGAGACAATGGAGCACGTGATCACTGGGGGAGAGACAATGGAGCACGTGATCACCGGGAAGAGACAATGGAACACGTGATCACCGGGAGAGACAATCGGAGAGGAGCACGTGATCACTGGGGGAGAGACAATGGAGCACGTGATCACCGGGGGAGAGACAATGGAGCACGTGATCACCGGGGGAGAGACAATGGAGCACGTGATCACTGGGGGAGAGACAATGGAACATGTGATCACCGGGAGAGACAATGGAGCACGTGATCACTGGGGGAGAGACAATGGAGCACGTGATCACCGGGGGAGAGACAATGGAGCACATGATCACTGGGAGAGACAATGGAGCACGTGATCACTGGGGGAGAGACAATGGAACACGTGATCACCGGGAGAGACAATGGAGCACGTGATCACTGGGGGAGAGACAATGGAGCACGTGATCACCGGGGGAGAGACAATGGAGCACGTGATCACCGGGGGAGAGACAATGGAGCACGTGATCACTGGGGGAGAGACAATGGAACATGTGATCACCGGGAGAGACAATGGAGCACGTGATCACTGGGGGAGAGACAATGGAGCACGTGATCACCGGGGGAGAGACAATGGAGCACATGATCACTGGGAGAGACAATGGAGCACGTGATCACTGGGGGAGAGACAATGGAACACGTGATCACCGGGAGAGACAATGGAGCACGTGATCACTGGGGAGAGACAATGGAGCACGTGATCACTGGGGGAGAGACAATGGAGCACGTGATCACTGGGGGAGAGACAATGGAGCACGTGATCACCGGGAAGAGACAATGGAACACGTGATCACCGGGAGAGACAATGGAGCACGTGATCACTGGGGGAGAGACAATGGAGCACGTGATCACCGGGGGAGAGACAATGGAGCACGTGATCACCGGGGGAGAGACAATGGAGCACGTGATCACTGGGGGAGAGACAATGGAACATGTGATCACCGGGAGAGACAATGGAGCACGTGATCACTGGGGGAGAGACAATGGAGCACGTGATCACCGGGGGAGAGACAATGGAGCACATGATCACTGGGAGAGACAATGGAGCACGTGATCACTGGGGGAGAGACAATGGAACACGTGATCACCGGGAGAGACAATGGAGCACGTGATCACTGGGGGAGAGACAATGGAGCACGTGATCACCGGGGGAGAGACAATGGAGCACGTGATCACTGGGAGAGACAATGGAGCACGTGATCACTGGGAGAGACAATGGAGCACGTGATCACTGGGGAGAGACAATGGAACACGTGATCACCGGGGGAGAGACAATGGAGCACGTGATCACTGGGGGAGAGACAATGGAACACGTGATCACCGGGGGAGAGACAATGGAGTACGTGATCACTGGGGGAGAGACAATGGAGCACGTGATCACTGGGAGAGACAATGGAGCACGTGATCACTGGGGGAGAGACAATGGAACACGTGATCACCGGGGGAGAGACAATGGAGCACGTGATCACTGGGAGAGACAATGGAGCACGTGATCTCTGGGGGAGAGACATTGGAGCACGTGATCACCGGGAGAGACAATGGAGCACGTGATCACTGGGGGAGAGACAATGGAACACGTGATCACCGGGGGAGAGATATTGGAGCACGTGATCACTCGGAGAGACAATGGAGCACGTGATCACTGGGGGAGAGACATTGGAGCACGTGATCACTCGGAGAGACAATGGAGCACGTGATCACTGGGGGAGAGACATTGGAGCACGTGATCACTGGGGGAGAGACATTGGAGTACGTGATCACTCGGAGAGACAATGGAGCACGTGATCACTGGGGGAGAGGCATTGGAGCACGTGATCACTGGGAGAGACAATGGAGCACGTGATCACTGGGAGAGACAATGGAGCACGTGATCACTGGGGGGGAGACAATGGAGCACGTGATCACTGGGGGAGAGACAATGGAGCACGTGATCACTGGGGAGAGACATTGGAGCACGTGATCACTGGGGGAGAGACAATGGAGCACGTGATCACTGGGGGAGAGACATTGGAGCACGTGATCACTGGGGAGAGACATTGGAGCACGTGATCACTCGGAGAGACAATGGAGCACGTGATCACTGGGGGAGAGACATTGGAGCACGTGATCACTCGGAGAGACAATGGAGCACGTGATCACTGGGGGAGAGACATTGGAGCACGTGATCACTCGGAGAGACAATGGAGCACGTGATCACTGGGGAGAGACAATGGAGCACGTGATCACTGGGGGAGAGACAATGGAGCACGTGATCACCGGGAAGAGACAATGGAGCACGTGATCACCGGGGGAGAGACAATGGAGCATGTGATCACTGGGAGAGACAATGGAGCACGTGATCACCGGGGGAGAGACAATGGAGCACGTGATCACCGGTGGAGAGACAATGGAGTACGTGATCACTGGGAGAGACAATGGAGCACGTGATCACCGGGGGAGAGACAATGGAGCACGTGATCACCGGGGGAGAGACAATGGAGCACGTGATCACTGGGGAGAGACAATGGAGCACGTGATCACTGGGAGAGACAATGGAGCACGTGATCACTGGGGGCGAGACAATGGAGCACGTGATCACTGGGGGAGAGACAATGGAGCACGTGATCACTCGGAGAGACAATGGAGCACGTGATCACTGGGGGAGAGACAATGGAGCACGTGATCACCGGGGAGAGACAATGGAGCACGTGATCACCGGGGGAGAGACAATGGAGCACGTGATCACTGGGAGAGACAATGGAGCACGTGATCACCGGGGGAGAGACAATGGAGCACGTGATCACCGGGGGAGAGACAATGGAGTACGTGATCACTGGGAGAGACAATGGAGCACGTGATCACCGGGGGAGAGACAATGGAGCACGTGATCACCGGGGGAGACACAATGGAGCACGTGATCACTGGGGAGAGACAATGGAGCACGTGATCACTGGGAGAGACAATGGAGTACGTGATCACTGGGGGAGAGACAATGGAGCACGTGATCACTGGGGAGAGACAATGGAGCACGTGATCACTGGGGGAGAGACAATGGAGCACGTGATCACTGGGAGAGAGACAATGGAGCACGTGATCACTGGGGAGAGACAATGGAGCACGTGATCACTGGGGGAGAGACAATGGAGCACGTGATCACTGGGAGAGACAATGGAGCACGTGATCACTGGGGGAGAGACAATGGAGCACGTGATCACTGGGGAGAGACAATGGAGCACGTGATCACTGGGAGAGACAATGGAGCACGTGATCACCGGGGGAGAGACAATGGAGCACGTGATCACTGGGGGAGAGACAATGGAGCACGTGATCACCGGGGGAGAGACAATGGAGCACGTGATCACTGGGGAGAGACAATGGAGCACGTGATCACCGGGGGAGAGACAATGGAGCACGTGATCACTGGGAGAGACAATGGAGCACGTGATCACTGGGGGAGAGACAATGGAGCACGTGATCACTGGGGGAGAGACAATGGAGCACGTGATCACCGGGGGAGAGACAATGGAGCACGTGATCACTGGGGGAGAGACAATGGAGCACGTGATCACTGGGGGAGAGACAATGGAGCACGTGATCACCGGGGGAGAGACAATGGAGCACGTGATCAACGGGGGAGAGACAATGGAGCACGTGATCACTGGGAGAGACAATGGAGCACGTGATCACTGGGGGAGAGACAATGGAGCACGTGATCACCGGGGGAGAGACAATGGAGCACGTGATCACTGGGGAGAGGCAATGGAGCACGTGATCACCGGGGGAGAGACAATGGAGCACGTGATCACTGGGGGAGAGACAATGGAGCACGTGATCACCGGGGGAGAGACAATGGAGCACGTGATCACTGGGGGAGAGACAATGGAGCACGTGATCACCGGGGGAGAGACAATGGAGCACGTGATCACCGGGGGAGAGACAATGGAGCACGTGATCACTGGGGGAGAGACAATGGAGCACGTGATCACCGGGGGAGAGACAATGGAGCACGTGATCACCGGGGGAGAGACAATGGAGCACGTGATCACCGGGGGAGAGACAATGGAGCACGTGATCACAGGGGGAGAGACAATGGAGCACGTGATCACCGGGGGAGAGACAATGGAGCACGTGATCACCGGGGGAGAGACAATGGAGCATGTGATCACTGGGGGAGAGACAATGGAGCACGTGATCACTGGGGGAGAGACAATGGAGCACGTGATCACTGGGAGAGACAATGGAGCACGTGATCACTGAGAGAGACAATGGAGCACGTGATCACTGGGGGAGAGACAATGGAGCACGTGATCACTGGGAGAGAGACAATGGAGCACGTGATCACCGGGGAGAGACAATGGAGCACGTGATCACTGGGGGAGAGACAATGGAGCAAGTGATCACTGGGGGAGAGACAATGGAGCACGTGATCACTGGGAGAGACAATGGAGCACGTGATCACCGGGGGAGAGACAATGGAGCACGTGATCACCGGGAGAGACAATGGAGCACGTGTTCACCGGGGGAGAGACAATGGAGCACGTGATCACCGGGAGAGACAATGGAGCACGTGATCACTGGGAGAGAGACAATGGAGCACGTGATCACCGGGAGAGACAATGGAGCACGTGATCACCGGGGGAGAGACAATGGAGCACGTGATCACCGGGGAGAGACAATGGAGCACGTGATCACCGGGGAGAGACAATGGAGCACGTGATCACTGGGGGAGAGACAATGGAGCACGTGATCACTGGGAGAGAGACAATGGAGCATGTGATCACCGGGGAGAGACAATGGAGAACGTGATCACTGGGGGAGAGACAATGGAGCACGTGATCACTGGGGGAGAGACAATGGAGCACGTGATCACTGGGGGAGAGACAATGGAGCACGTGATCACTGGGAGAGACAATGGAGCACGTGAATACTGGGAGAGACAATGGAGCACGTGATCACCGGGGGAGAGACAATAGAGTACGTGATCACTGGGAGAGACAATGGAGCACGTGATCACTGGGAGAGACAATGGAGCACGTGATCACCGGGGGAGAGACAATGGAGCACGTGATCACTGGGAGAGACAATGGAGCACGTGATCACTGGGGGAGAGACAATGGAGCACGTGATCACTGGGGGAGAGACAATGGAGCACGTGATCACTGGGAGAGACAATGGAGCACGTGATCACTGGAAGAGACAATGGAGCACGTGATCACTGGGGGAGAGACAATGGAGCACGTGATCACTGGGGGAGAGACAATGGAGCACGTGATCACTGGGGGAGAGACAATGGAGCACGTGATTACCGGGGGAGAGACAATGGAGCACGTGATCACTGGGAGAGACAATGGAGCACGTGATCACTGGGAGAGACAATGGAGCACGTGATCACCGGGGGAGAGACAATGGAGCACGTGATCACTGGGAGAGACAATGGAGCACGTGATCACTGGGGGAGAGACAATGGAGCACGTGATCACCGGGGGAGAGACAATGGAGCACGTGATCACTGGGGGAGAGACAATGGAGCACGTGATCACCGGGGGAGAGACAATAGAGCACGTGATCACTGGGGGAGAGACAATGGAGCACGTGATCACCGGGGGAGAGACAATGGAGCACGTGATCACTGGGGGAGAGACAATGGAGCACGTGATCACCGGGGGAGAGACAATGGAGCACGTGATCACCGGGGGAGAGACAATGGAGCACGTGATCACTGGGGGAGAGACAATGGAGCACGTGATCACCGGGGGAGAGACAATGGAGCACGTGATCACTGGGGGAGAGACAATGGAGCACGTGATCACCGGGGGAGAGACAATGGAGCACGTGATCACAGGGGGAGAGACAATGGAGCACGTGATCACCGGGGGAGAGACAATGGAGCACGTGATCACCGGGGGAGAGACAATGGAGCACGTGATCACTGGGGGAGAGACAATGGAGCACATGATCACTGGGGGAGAGACAATGGAGCACGTGATCACTGGGAGAGACAATGGAGCACGTGATCACTGGGAGAGACAATGGAGCACGTGATCATTGGGGGAGAGACAATGGAGCACGTGATCACTGGGAGAGAGACAATGGAGCACGTGATCACCGGGGAGAGACAATGGAGCACGTGATCACTGGGGGAGAGACAATGGAGTAAGTGATCACTGGGGGAGAGACAATGGAGCACGTGATCACTGGGAGAGACAATGGAGCACGTGATCACCGGGGGAGAGACAATGGAGCACGTGATCACCGTGAGAGACAATGGAGCACGTGATCACCGGGGGAGAGACAATGGAGCACGTGATCACCGGGAGAGACAATGGAGCACGTGATCACTGGGAGAGAGACAATGGAGCACGTGATCACCGGGAGAGACAATGGAGCACGTGATCACCGGGGGAGAGACAATGGAGCACGTGATCACCGGGGAGAGACAATGGAGCACGTGATCACCGGGGAGAGACAATGGAGCACGTGATCACTGGGGGAGAGACAATGGAGCACGTGATCACTGGGAGAGAGACAATGGAGCACGTGATCACCGGGGAGAGACAATGGAGCACGTGATCACTGGGGGAGAGACAATCGAGCACGTGATCACTGGGGAGAGACAATGGAGCACGTGATCACTGGGGGAGAGACAATGGAGCACGTGATCACTGGGAGAGACAATGGAGCACGTGAATACTGGGAGAGACAATGGAGCACGTGATCACCGGGGGAGAGACAATAGAGTACGTGATCACTGGGAGAGACAATGGAGCACGTGATCACTGGGAGAGACAATGGAGCACGTGATCACCGGGGGAGAGACAATGGAGCACGTGATCACTGGGAGAGACAATGGAGCACGTGATCACTGGGGGAGAGACAATGGAGCACGTGATCACTGGGGGAGAGACAATGGAGCACGTGATCACTGGGAGAGACAATGGAGCACGTGATCACTGGAAGAGACAATGGAGCACGTGATCACTGGGGGAGAGACAATGGAGCACGTGATCACTGGGGGAGAGACAATGGAGCACGTGATTACCGGGGGAGAGACAATGGAGCACGTGATCACTGGGAGAGACAATGGAGCACGTGATCACTGGGAGAGACAATGGAGCACGTGATCACCGGGGGAGAGACAATGGAGCACGTGATCACTGGGAGAGACAATGGAGCACGTGATCACTGGGGGAGAGACAATGGAGCACGTGATCACTGGGGGAGAGACAATGGAGCACGTGATCACTGGGAGAGACAATGGAGCACGTGATCACTGGGAGAGACAATGGAGCACGTGATCACTGGGAGAGACAATGGAGCACGTGATCACCGGGGGAGAGACAATGGAGCACGTGATCACCGGGGGAGAGACAATGGAGCACGTGATCACCGGGGGAGACAATGGAGCACGTGATCACTGGGAGAGACAATGGAGCACGTGATCACTGGGGGAGAGACAATGGAGCACGTGATCACTGGGGGAGAGACAATGGAGCACGTGATCACTGGGGGAGAGACAATGGAGCACGTGATCACTGGGAGAGGCAATGGAGCACGTGATCACCGGGGGAGAGACAATGGAGCACGTGATCACCGGGAGAGACAATGGAGCACGTGATCACTGGGAGAGACAATGGAGCACGTGATCACTGGGGGAGAGACAATGGAGCACGTGATCACTGGGAGAGACAATGGAGCACGTGATCACTGGGAGAGACAATGGAGCACGTGATCACCGGGGGAGAGACAATGGAGCACGTGATCACTGGGAGAGACAATGGAGCACGTGATCACCGGGGGAGAGACAATGGAGCACGTGATCACCGGGGAGAGACAATGGAGCACGTGATCACTGGGGGAGAGACAATGGAGCACGTGATCACTGGGGGAGAGACAATGGAGCACGTGATCACTGGGGGAGAGACAATGGAGCACGTGATCACTGGGAGAGACAATGGAGCACGTGAATACTGGGAGAGACAATGGAGCACGTGATCACCGGGGGAGAGACAATAGAGTACGTGATCACTGGGAGAGACAATGGAGCACGTGATCACTGGGAGAGACAATGGAGCACGTGATCACCGGGGGAGAGACAATGGAGCACGTGATCACTGGGAGAGACAATGGAGCACGTGATCACTGGGGGAGAGACAATGGAGCACGTGATCACTGGGGGAGAGACAATGGAGCACGTGATCACTGGGAGAGACAATGGAGCACGTGATCACTGGAAGAGACAATGGAGCACGTGATCACTGGGGGAGAGACAATGGAGCACGTGATCACTGGGGGAGAGACAATGGAGCACGTGATCACTGGGGGAGAGACAATGGAGCACGTGATTACCGGGGGAGAGACAATGGAGCACGTGATCACTGGGAGAGACAATGGAGCACGTGATCACTGGGAGAGACAATGGAGCACGTGATCACCGGGGGAGAGACAATGGAGCACGTGATCACTGGGAGAGACAATGGAGCACGTGATCACTGGGGGAGAGACAATGGAGCACGTGATCACTGGGGGAGAGACAATGGAGCACGTGATCACTGGGAGAGACAATGGAGCACGTGATCACTGGGAGAGACAATGGAGCACGTGATCACTGGGAGAGACAATGGAGCACGTGATCACCGGGGGAGAGACAATGGAGCACGTGATCACCGGGGGAGAGACAATGGAGCACGTGATCACCGGGGGAGACAATGGAGCACGTGATCACTGGGAGAGACAATGGAGCACGTGATCACTGGGGGAGAGACAATGGAGCACGTGATCACTGGGGGAGAGACAATGGAGCACGTGATCACTGGGGGAGAGACAATGGAGCACGTGATCACTGGGAGAGGCAATGGAGCACGTGATCACCGGGGGAGAGACAATGGAGCACGTGATCACCGGGAGAGACAATGGAGCACATGATCACTGGGAGAGACAATGGAGCACGTGATCACTGGGGGAGAGACAATGGAGCACGTGATCACTGGGAGAGACAATGGAGCACGTGATCACTGGGAGAGACAATGGAGCACGTGATCACCGGGGGAGAGACAATGGAGCACGTGATCACTGGGAGAGACAATGGAGCACGTGATCACCGGGGGAGAGACAATGGAGCACGTGATCACCGGGAGAGACAATGGAGCACGTGATCACTGGGAGAGACAATGGAGCACGTGATCACCGGGGGAGAGACAATGGAGCACGTGATCACTGGGAGAGAGACAATGGAGCACGTGAGCACTGGGAGAGACAATGGAGCACGTGATCACCAGGAGCGAGACAATGGAGCACGTGATCACTGGGAGAGACAATGGAGCACGTGATCACCGGGGAGAGACAATGGAGCACGTGATCACTGGGGAGAGACAATGGAGCACGTGATCACTGGGGGAGAGACAATGGAGCACGTGATCACTGGGAGAGACAATGGAACACGTGATCACTGGGAGAGACAGTGGAGCACGTGATCACTGGGGGAGAGACAATGGAGCACGTGATCACTGGGAGAGACAATGGATCACGTGATCACTGGGGGAGAGACAATGGAGCACGTGATCACTGGGAGAGACAGTGGAGCACGTGATCACTGGGGGAGAGACAATGGAGCACGTGATCACTGGGAGAGACAATGGAGCACGTGATCACTGGGGGAGAGACAATGGAGCACGTCATCACCGGGGGAGAGACAATGGAGCACGTGATCACTGGGGGAGAGACAATGGAGCACGTGATCACTGGGGGAGAGACAATGGAGCACGTGATCACTGGGGGAGAGACAATGGAGCACGTGATCACTGGGAGAGAGACAATGGAGCACGTGATCACTGGGAGAGACAATGGAGCATGTGATCACTGGGAGAGACAATGGAGCACGTGATAACTGGGAGAGACAGTGGAGCACGTGATCACTGGGAGAGACAATGGAGCACGTGATCACTGGGGAGAGACAATGGAGCACGTGATCATTGGGAGAGACGATGGAGCACGTGATCACTGGGAGAGAGACAATGGAGCACGTGATCACTGGGAGAGAGACAATGGAGCACGTGATCACTGGGGGAGAGACAATGGAGCACGTGATCACTGGGAGAGACAATGGAGCACGTGATCACTGGGAGAGACAATGGAGCACGTGATCACTGGGGGAGAGACAGTGGAGCACGTGATCACTGGGAGAGACAATGGAGCACGTGATCACTGGGGAGAGACAATGGAGCACGTGATCATTGGGAGAGACGATGGAGCACGTGATCACTGGGAGAGAGACAATGGAGCACGTGATCACTGGGGGAGAGACAATGGAGCACGTGATCACTGGGGGAGAGACGATGGAGCACGTGATCACTGGGAGAGACGATGGAGCACGTGATCACCGGGGAGAGACAATGGAGCACGTGATCACTGGGAGAGACAATGGAGCACGTGATCACTGGGGAGAGACAATGGAGCACGTGATCACTGGGAGAGACAATGGAGCACGTGATCACTGGGGCAGAGACAATGGAGCACGTGATCACTGGGGGAGAGACAATGGAGCACGTGATCACTGGGGAGAGACAATGGAGCACGTGATCACTGGGGAGAGACAATGGAGCACGTGATCACTGGGAGAGACAATGGAGCACGTGATCACTGGGAGAGACAATGGAGCATGTGATCACTGGGAGAGACAATGGAGCACGTGATCACTGGGAGAGAGACAATGGAGCACGTGATCACTGGGGGAGAGACAATGGAGCACATGATCACTGGGGGATAGACAATGGAGCACGTGATCACTGGGAGAGACAATGGAGCACGTGATCACTGGGGGAGAGACAATGGAGCACGTGATCACTGGGAGAGACAATGGAGCACGTGATCACTGGGAGAGACAGTGGAGCACGTGATCACTGGGGGAGAGACAATGGAGCACGTGATCACTGGGAGAGACAATGGAGCACATGATCACTGGGAGAGAGACAATGGAGCACGTGATCACTGGGAGAGACAATGGAGCACGTGATCACTGGGGGAGAGACAATGGAGCACGTGATCCCTGGGGGAGAGACAATGGAGCACGTGATCACTGGGAGAGACAATGGAGCACGTGATCACTGGGCGAGACAATGGAGCACGTGATCACTGGGGGAGAGACAATGGAGCACGTGATCACTGGGAGAGACAATGGAGCACGTGATCACTGGGAGAGAGACAATGGTGCACGTGATCACTGGGGGAGAGACAATGGAGCACGTGATCACCGGGAGAGACAATGGAGCACGTGATCACTGGGGGAGAGACAATGGAGCACGTGATCACTGGGAGAGACAATGGAGCACGTGATCACTGGGGGAGAGACAATGGAGCACGTGATCACTGGGGGAGAGACAATGGAGCACGTGATCACTGGGAGAGAGACAATG
This sequence comes from Heterodontus francisci, assembly GCF_036365525.1. Classification (NCBI taxonomy): domain Eukaryota; kingdom Metazoa; phylum Chordata; class Chondrichthyes; order Heterodontiformes; family Heterodontidae; genus Heterodontus; species Heterodontus francisci. Next base: position 53,528 of record NW_027140212.1, on the reverse strand, counting down.
GAGCACGTGATCACTGGGAGAGACAGTGGAGCACGTGATCACTGGGAGAGACAATGGAGCACGTGATCACTGGGGAGAGACAATGGAGCACGTGATCATTGGGAGAGACGATGGAGCAAGTGATCACTGGGAGAGAGACAATGGAGCACGTGATCACTGGCGGAGAGACAATGGAGCACGTGATCACTGGGAGAGACAATGGAGCACGTGATCACTGGGAGAGACAGTGTAGCACGTGATCACTGGGAGACACAATGGAGCACGTGATCACTGGGGAGAGACAATGGAGCACGTGATCATTGGGAGAGACAATGGAGCACGTGATCACTGGGAGAGACAATGGAGCACGTGATCACTGGGAGAGAGACAATGGAGCACGTGATCACTGGGGGAGAGACAATGGAGCACGTGATCACTGGGGGAGAGACAATGGAGCACGTGATCACTGGGAGAGACAATGGAGCACGTGATCACTGGGGGAGAGACAATGGAGCACGTGATCACTGGGAGAGAGACAATGGAGCACGTGATCACTGGGAGAGACAATGGAGCACGTGATCACTGGGAGAGACAGTGGAGCACGTGATCACTGGGAGAGACAATGGAGCACGTGATCACTGGGGAGAGACAATGGAGCACGTGATCATTGGGAGAGACGATGGAGCACGTGATCACTGGGAGAGAGACAATGGAGCACGTGATCACTGGGGGAGAGACAATGGAGCACGTGATCACTGGGAGAGACAATGGAGCACGTGATCACTGAGGAGAGACAATGGAGCACGTGATCACTGGGGGAGAGACAATGGAGCACGTGATCACTGGGAGAGACGATGGAGCACGTGATCACCGGGGAGAGACAATGGAGCACGTGATCACTGGGAGAGACAATGGAGCACGTGATCACCGGGAGAGACAATGGAGCACGTGATCACTGGGAGAGACAATGGAGCACGTGATCACTGGGGCAGAGATAATGGAGCACGTGATCACTGGGGGAGAGACAATGGAGCACGTGATCACTGGGAGAGACAATGGAGCACGTGATCACTGGGGGAGAGACAATGGAACACGTGATCACCGGGGGAGAGACAATGGAGCACGTGATCACTGGGGGAGAGACAATGGAACACGTGATCACCGGGGGAGAGACAATGGAGTACGTGATCACTGGGGGAGAGACAATGGAGCACGTGATCACTGGGAGAGACAATGGAGGACGTGATCACTGGGGGAGAGACAATGGAACACGTGATCACCGGCGGAGAGACAATGGAACACGTGATCACCGGCGGAGAGACAATGGAACACGTGATCACCGGGAGAGACAATGGAGCACGTGATCACTGGGGGAGAGACAATGGAGCACGTGATCACCGGGGGAGAGACAATGGAGCACGTGATCACTGGGAGAGACAATGGAGCACGTGATCACTGGGAGAGACAATGGAGCACGTGATCACTGGGGGAGAGACAATGGAACACGTGATCACCGGGGGAGAGACAATGGAGCACGTGATCACTGGGGGAGAGACAATGGAACACGTGATCACCGGGGGAGAGACAATGGAGTACGTGATCACTGGGGGAGAGACAATGGAGCACGTGATCACTGGGAGAGACAATGGAGCACGTGATCACTGGGGGAGAGACAATGGAACACGTGATCACCGGGGGAGAGACAATGGAGCACGTGATCACTGGGAGAGACAATGGAGCACGTGATCACTGGGGGAGAGACATTGGAGCACGTGATCACCGTGAGAGACAATGGAGCACGTGATCACTGGGGGAGAGACAATGGAACACGTGATCACCGGGGGAGAGACATTGGAGCACGTGATCACTCGGAGAGACAATGGAGCACGTGATCACTGGGGGAGAGACATTGGAGCACGTGATCACTCGGAGAGACAATGGAGCACGTGATCACTGGGGGAGAGACATTGGAGCACGTGATCACTGGGGGAGAGACATTGGAGCACGTGATCACTGGGGGAGAGACACTGGAGTACGTGATCACTCGGAGAGACAATGGAGCACGTGATCACCGGGGGAGAGACAATGGAGCACGTGATCACCGGGGGAGAGACAATGGAGTACGTGATCACTGGGAGAGACAATGGAGCACGTGATCACCGGGGGAGAGACAATGGAGCACGTGATCACCGGGGGAGAGACAATGGAGCACGTGATCACTGGGGAGAGACAATGGAGCACGTGATCACTGGGAGAGACAATGGAGCACGTGATCACTGGGGGAGAGACAATGGAGCACGTGATCACTGGGGGAGAGACAATGGAGCACGTGATCACTGGGGGAGAGACAATGGAGCACGTGATCACTCGGAGAGACAATGGAGCACGTGATCACTGGGGGAGAGACAATGGAGCACGTGATCACTGGGGGAGAGACAATGGAGCACGTGATCACTGGGAGAGACAATGGAGCACGTGATCACTGGGGGAGAGACAATGGAGCACGTGATCACTGGGGAGAGACAATGGAGCACGTGATCACCGGGGGAGAGACAATGGAGCACGTGATCACTGGGAAGAGACAATGGAGCACGTGATCACTGGGAGAGACAATGGAGCACGTGATCACTGGGGGAGAGACAATGGAGCACGTGATCACTGGGGGAGAGACAATGGAGCACGTGATCACTGGGGGAGAGACAATGGAGCACGTGATCACTCGGAGAGACAATGGAGCACGTGATCACTGGGGGAGAGACAATGGAGCACGTGATCACTGGGAGAGAGACAATGGAGCACGTGATCACCGGGGGAGAGACAATGGAGCACGTGATCACTGGGAGAGACAATGGAGCACGTGATCACCGGGGAGAGACAATGGAGCACGTGATCACTGGGGGAGAGACAATGGAGCACGTGATCACTGGGAGAGACAATGGAGCACGTGATCACCGGGGGAGAGACAATGGAGCACGTGATCACTGGGAGAGACAATGGAGCACGTGATCACCGGGGGAGAGACAATGGAGCACGTGATCACCGGGAGAGACAATGGAGCACGTGATCACTGGGAGAGACAATGGAGCACGTGATCACTGGGAGAGACAATGGAGCACGTGATCACCGGGGGAGAGACAATGGAGCACGTGATCACCGGGGGGGAGACAATGGAGCACGTGATCACTGGGGACAGACAATGGAGCACGTGATCACTGGGAGAGACAATGGAGCACGTGATCACCGGTGAGAGACAATGGAGCACGTGATCACTGGGGGAGAGACAATGGAGCACGTGATCACTGGGAGAGACAATGGAGCACGTGATCACCAGGAGCGAGACAATGGAGCACGTGATCACTGGGAGAGACAATGGAGCACGTGATCACCGGGGAGAGACAATGGAGCACGTGATCACTGGGGGAGAGACAATGGAGCACGTGATCACTGGGGGAGAGACAATGGAGCACGTGATCACTGGGAGAGACAATGGAGCACGTGATCACTGGGAGAGACAGTGGAGCACGTGATCACTGGGAGAGACAATGGAGCACGTGATCACTGGGGAGAGACAATGGAGCACGTGATCATTGGGAGAGACGATGGAGCACGTGATCACTGGGAGAGAGACAATGGAGCACGTGATCACTGGGGGAGAGACAATGGAGCTCGTGATCACTGGGAGAGACAATGGAACACGTGATCACTGGGAGAGACAATGGAGCACGTGATCACTGGGGAGAGACAATGGAGCACGTGATCATTGGGAGAGACGATGGAGCACGTGATCACTGGGAGAGAGACAATGGAGCACGTGATCACTGGGGGAGAGACAATGGAGCACGTGATCACTGGGGGAGAGACGATGGAGCACGTGATCACTGGGAGAGACGATGGAGCACGTGATCACCGGGGAGAGACAATGGAGCACGTGATCACTGGGAGAGACAATGGAGCACGTGATCACTGGGGGAGAGACAATGGAGCACGTGATCACTGGGGGAGAGACGATGGAGCACGTGATCACTGGGAGAGACGATGGAGCACGTGATCACCGGGGAGAGACAATGGAGCACGTGATCACTGGGAGAGACAATGGAGCACGTGATCACTGGGGAGAGACAATGGAGCACGTGATCACTGGGAGAGACAATGGAGCACGTGATCACTGGGGCAGAGACAATGGAGCACGTGATCACTGGGGGAGAGACAATGGAGCACGTGATCACTGGGGAGAGACAATGGAGCACGTGATCACTGGGAGAGACAATGGAGCACGTGATCACTGGGAGAGACAATGGAGCACGTGATCACTGGGAGAGACAATGGAGCACGTGATCACTGGGAGAGAGACAATGGAGCACGTGATCAATGGGGGAGAGACAATGGAGCACGTGATCACTGCGGGAGAGACAATGGAGCACGTGATCACTGGGAGAGACAATGGAGCACGTGATCACTGGGAGAGACAATGGAGCAAGTGATCACTGGGAGAGACAGTGGAGCACGTGATCACTGGGGGGGAGACAATGGAGCACGTGATCACTGGGAGAGACAATGGAGCACATGATCACTGGGAGAGAGACAATGGAGCACGTGATCACTGGGAGAGACAATGGAGCACGTGATCACTGGGGGAGAGACAATGGAGCACGTGATCCCTGGGGGAGAGACAATGGAGCACGTGATCACTGGGAGAGACAATGGGGCACGTGATCACTGGGAGAGACAATGCAGCACGTGATCACTGGGGGAGAGTAAATGGAGCACGTGATCACTGGGAGAGACAATGGAGCACGTGATCACTGGGAGAGAGACAATGGTGCACGTGATCACTGGGGGAGAGACAATGGAGCACGTGATCACTGGGGGAGAGACAATGGAGCACGTGATCACTGGGAGAGACAATGGAGCACGTGATCACTGGGGGAGAGACAATGGAGCACGTGATCACTGGGAGAGAGACAATGGAGCACGTGATCACTGGGAGAGACAGTGGAGCACGTGATCACTGGGAGAGACAATGGAGCACGTGATCACTGGGGAGAGACAATGGAGCACGTGATCATTGGGAGAGACGATGGAGCACGTGATCACTGGGAGAGAGACAATGGAGCACGTGATCACTGGCGGAGAGACAATGGAGCACGTGATCACTGGGAGAGACAATGGAGCACGTGATCACTGGGAGAGACAGTGGAGCACGTGATCACTGGGAGACACAATGGAGCACGTGATCACTGGGGAGAGACAATGGAGCACGTGATCATTGGGAGAGACAATGGAGCACGTGATCACTGGGAGAGACAATGGAGCACGTGATCACTGGGAGAGAGACAATGGAGCACGTGATCACTGGGGGAGAGACAATGGAGCACGTGATCACTGGGGGAGAGACAATGGAGCACGTGATCACTGGGAGAGACAATGGAGCACGTGATCACCAGGAGCGAGACAATGGAGCACGTGATCACTGGGAGAGACAATGGAGCACGTGATCACCGGGGAGAGACAATGGAGCACGTGATCACTGGGGGAGAGACAATGGAGCACGTGATCACTGGGGGAGAGACAATGGAGCACGTGATCACTGGGGGAGAGACAATGGAGCACGTGATCACTGGGAGAGACAGTGGAGCACGTGATCACTGGGAGAGACAATGGAGCACGTGATCACTGGGAGAGACAATGGAGCACGTGATCACTGGGAGAGACAATGGAGCACGTGATCACTGGCAGAGACAGTGGAGCACGTGATCACTGGGAGAGACAATGGAGCACGTGATCACTGGGGAGAGACAATGGAGCACGTGATCATTGGGAGAGACGATGGAGCACGTGATCACTGGGAGAGAGACAATGGAGCACGTGATCACTGGGGGAGAGACAATGGAGCACGTGATCACTGGGAGAGACAATGGAGCACGTGATCACTGGGAGAGACAGTGGAGCACGTGATCACTGGGAGAGACAATGGAGCACGTGATCACTGGGGAGAGACAATGGAGCACGTGATCATTGGGAGAGACGATGGAGCATGTGATCACTGGGAGAGAGACAATGGAGCACGTGATCACTGGGGGAGAGACAATGGAGCACGTGATCACTGGGGGAGAGACGATGGAGCACGTGATCACTGGGAGAGACGATGGAGCACGTGATCACCGGGGAGAGACAATGGAGCACGTGATCACTGGGAGAGACAATGGAGCACGTGATCACTGGGGAGAGACAATGGAGCACGTGATCACTGGGAGAGACAATGGAGCACGTGATCACTGGGGCAGAGACAATGGAGCACGTGATCACTGGGGGAGAGACAATGGAGCACGTGATCACTGGGGAGAGACCATGGAGCACGTGATCACTGGGGAGAGACAATGGAGCACGTGATCACTGGGAGAGACAATGGAGCACGTGATCACTGGGAGAGACAATGGAGCACGTGATCACTGGGAGAGACAATGGAGCACGTGATCACTGGGAGAGAGACAATGGAGCACGTGATCACTGGGGGAGAGACAATGGAGCACGTGATCACTGCGGGAGAGACAATGGAGCACGTGATCACTGGGAGAGACAATGGAGCACGTGATCACTGGGGGAGAGACAATGGAGCACGTGATCACTGGGAGAGACAATGGAGCACGTGATCACTGGGAGAGACAGTGGAGCACGTGATCACTGGGGGAGAGACAATGGAGCACGTGATCACTGGGAGAGACAATGGAGCACATGATCACTGGGAGAGAGACAATGGAGCACGTGATCACTGGGAGAGACAATGGAGCACGTGATCACTGGGGGAGAGACAATGGAGCACGTGATCCCTGGGGGAGAGACAATGGAGCACGTGATCACTGGGAGAGACAATGGAGCACGTGATCACTGGGAGAGACAATGGAGCACGTGATCACTGGGGGAGAGACAATGGAGCACGTGATCACTGGGAGAGACAATGGAGCACGTGATCACTGGGAGAGAGACAATGGTGCACGTGATCACTGGGGGAGAGACAATGGAGCACGTGATCACTGGGGGAGAGACAATGGAGCACGTGATCACTGGGAGAGACAATGGAGCACGTGATCACTGGGGGAGAGACAATGGAGCACGTGATCACTGGGAGAGAGACAATGGAGCACGTGATCACTGGGAGAGACAGTGGAGCACGTGATCACTGGGAGAGACAATGGAGCACGTGATCACTGGGGAGAGACAATGGAGCACGTGATCATTGGGAGAGACGATGGAGCACGTGATCACTGGGAGAGAGACAATGGAGCACGTGATCACTGGCGGAGAGACAATGGAGCACGTGATCACTGGGAGACACAATGGAGCACGTGATCACTGGGGAGAGACAATGGAGCACATGATCATTGGGAGAGACAATGGAGCACGTGATCACTGGGAGAGACAATGGAGCACGTGATCACTGGGAGAGAGACAATGGAGCACGTGATCACTGGGGGAGAGACAATGGAGCACGTGATCACTGGGGGAGAGACAATGGAGCACGTGATCACTGGGAGAGACAATGGAGCACGTGATCACTGGGGGAGAGACAATGGAGCACGTGATCACTGGGAGAGACAGTGGAGCACGTGATCACTGGGAGAGACAATGGAGCACGTGATCACTGGGGAGAGACAATGGAGCACGTGATCATTGGGAGAGACGATGGAGCACGTGATCACTGGGAGAGAGACAATGGAGCACGTGATCACTGGGGGAGAGACAATGGAGCACGTGATCACTGGGAGAGACAATGGAGCACGTGATCACTGGGAGAGACAGTGGTGCACGTGATCACTGGGAGAGACAATGGAGCACGTGATCACTGAGGAGAGACAATGGAGCACATGATCATTGGGAGAGACGATGGAGCACGTGATCACTGGGAGAAAGACAATGGAGCACGTGATCACTGGGGGAGAGACAATGGAGCACGTGATCACTGGGAGAGACGATGGAGCACGTGATCACTGGGAGAGACGATGGAGCACGTGATCACCGGGGAGAGACAATGGAGCACGTGATCACTGGGAGAGACAATGGAGCACGTGATCACCGGGAGAGACAATGGAGCACGTGATCACTGGGAGAGACAATGGAGCACGTGATCACTGGGGAGAGACAATGGAGCACGTGATCACTGGGAGAGACAATGGAGCACGTGATCACTGGGAGAGACAATGGAGCACGTGATCACTGGGGGAGAGACAATGGAGCACGTGATCACTGGGGAGAGACAATGGAGCACGTGATCACTGGGAGAGACAATGGAGCACGTGATCACTGGGGGAGAGACAATGGAGCACGTGATCACCGGGGAGAGACAATGGAGCACGTGATCACCGGGGGAGAGACAATGGAGCACGTGATCACCGGGGAGAGACAATGGAGCACGTGATCACTGGGAGAGACAATGGAGCACGTGATCACTGGGGGAGAGACAATGGAGCACGTGATCACTGGGGGGGGGGGAGAGACAATGGAGCACGTGATCACTGGGGGGGGAGAGACAATGGAGCACGTGATCACCGGGGGAGAGACAATGAAGCACGTGATCACTGGGGAGAGACAATGGAGCACGTGTTCACTGGGAGAGACAATGGAGCACGTGATCACTGGGGGAGAGACAATGGAGCACGTGATCACCGGGAGAGACAATGGAGCACGTGATCACTGGGGAGAGACAATGGAGCACGTGATCACTGGGAGAGAAACAATGGAGCACGTGATCACTGGGGAGAGACAATGGAGCACGTGATCACTGGGGCTGTGACAATGGAGCATGTGATCACTGGGAGAGAAACAATGGAGCACGTGATCACTGGGGGAGAGACAATGGAGCACGTGATCACTGGGGGAGAGTCAATGGAGCACGTGATCACTGGGGGAGACACAATGGAGCACGTAATCACTGGGAGAGACAGTGGAGCACGTGATCACTGGGAGAGAGACAATGGAGTACGTGATCACTGGGAGAGACAATGGAACACGTGATCACTGGGGGAGAGACAATGGAGCACGTGATCACTGGGAGAGAGACAATGGAGCACGTGATCACTGGGGGAGAGACAATGGAGCACGTGATCACTGGGAGAGACAATGGAGCACGTGATCACTGGGGGAGAGACAATGGAGCACGTGATCACTGGGAGAGACAATGGAGCACGTGATCACTGGGGGAGAGACAATGGAGCACGTGATCACTGGGGGAGAGACAATGGAGCACGTGATCACTGGGGGAGAGACATTGGAGCACGTGATCACTGGGGTAGAGACAATGGAGCACGTGATCACTGGGGAGAGACAATGGAGCACGTGATCACTGGGAGAGGCAATGGAGCACGTAATCACCGGGGAGAGACAATGGAGCACGTGATCACTGGGAGAGGCAATGGAGCACGTAATCACCGGGGAGAGACAATGGAGCACGTGATCACTGGGAGAGACAATGGAGTACGTGATCACTGGGAGAGACAATGGAACACGTGATCACTGGGGAGAGACATTGGAGCACGTGATCACTGGGAGCGAGACAATGGAGCACGTGATCACTGGGGAGAGACAATGGAGCACGTGATCACTGGGGAGAGACAATGGAGCACGTGATCACCGGGGGAGACAATGGAGCACGTGATCACCGGGGAGAGACAATGGAGCACGTGATCACTGGGAGAGAGACAATGGAGCACGTGATCACTGGGGAGAGACAATGGAGCACGTGATCACTGGGGAGAGACAATGGAGCACGTGATCACCGGGGGAGACAATGGAGCACGTGATCACCGGGGAGAGACAATGGAGTACGTGATCACTGGGAGAGACAATGGAACACGTGATCACTGGGGAGAGACAATGGAGCACGTGATCACTGGGGGAGAGACAATGGAGCACGTGATCACTGGGGAGAGACAATGGAGCACGTGATCACTGGGGAGAGACAATGGAGCACGTGATCACTGGGGGAGAGACAATGGAGCACGTGATCACTGGGAGAGAGACAATGGAGCACGTGATCACTGGGGAGAGACAATGGAGCACGTGATCACTGGGGAGAGACAATGGAGCACGTGATCACTGGGAGAGAGACAATGGAGCACGTGATCACCGAGAGAGAGAATGGAGCACGTGATCACTGGGGGAGAGACAATGGAGCACGTGATCACTGGGGGAGAGACATTGGAGCACGTGATCACTGGGAGAGAGACAATGGAGCACGTGATCACCGAGAGAGAGAATGGAGCACGTGATCACTGGGGGAGAGACAATGGAGCACGTGATCACTGGGGGAGAGACAATGGAACACGTGATCACCGAGAGAGAGAATGGAGCACGTGATCACTGGGGGAGAGACAATGGAGCACGTTATCACCGGGAGAGACAATGGAGCACGTGATCACTGGGGGAGAGACAATGGAGCACGTGATCACCGGGGGGGAGAGACAATGGAGCACGTGATCACCGGGAGAGACAATGGAGCAGTGATCACCGGGAGAGACAATGGAGCACGTGATGACCGGGAGAGACAATGGATCACGTGATCACCGAGAGAGACAATGGAGCACGTGATCACCGGGGGGGAGAGACAATGGAGCACGTGATCACTGGGGGAGAGACAATGGAGCACGTGATCACTGGGAGAGACAATGGAGCACGTGATCACTGGGGGGGAGAGACAATGGAGCACGTGATCACTGGGAGAGACAATGGAGCACGTGATCACTGGGAGAGACAATGGAGCACGTGATCACCGGGGAGAGACAATGGAGCACGTGATCACTGGGGGAGAGACAATGGAGCACGTGATCACTGGGAGAGACAATGGAGCACGTGATCACCGGGGAGAGACAATGGAGCACGTGATCACTGGGAGAGACAATGGAGCACGTGATCACCGGGGAGAGACAATGGAGCACGTGATCACCGGGGAGAGACAATGGAGCACGTGATCACTGGGGAGAGACCATGGAGCACGTGATCACTGGGGAGAGACAATGGAGCACGTGATCACTGGGAGAGACAATGGAGCACGTGATCACTGGGAGAGACAATGGAGCACGTGATCACTGGGAGAGAGACAATGGAGCACGTGATCACTGGGGGAGAGACAATGGAGCACGTGATCACTGCGGGTGTGACAATGGAGCACGTGATCACTGGGAGAGACAATGGAGCACGTGATCACTGGGGGAGAGACAATGGAGCACGTGATCACTGGGAGAGACAATGGAGCACGTGATCACTGGGAGAGACAGTGGAGCACGTGATCACTGGGGGAGAGACAATGGAGCACGTGATCACTGGGGGAGACAATGGAGCACATGATCACTGGGAGAGAGACAATGGAGCACGTGATCACTGGGAGAGACAATGGAGCACGTGATCACTGGGGGAGAGACAATGGAGCACGTGATCCCTGGGGGAGAGACAATGGAGCACGTGATCACTGGGAGAGACAATGGAGCACGTGATCACTGGGAGAGACAATGGAGCACGTGATCACTGGGGGAGAGACAATGGAGCACGTGATCACTGGGAGAGACAATGGAGCACGTGATCACTGGGAGAGAGACAATGGTGCACGTGATCACTGGGGGAGAGACAATGGAGCACGTGATCACTGGGGGAGAGACAATGGAGCACGTGATCACTGGGAGAGACAATGGAGCACGTGATCACTGGGGGAGAGACAATGGAGCACGTGATCACTGGGAGAGAGACAATGGAGCACGTGATCACTGGGAGAGACAGTGGAGCACGTGATCACTGGGAGAGACAATGGAGCACGTGATCACTGGGGAGAGACAATGGAGCACGTGATCACTGGGAGAGACGATGGAGCACGTGATCACCGGGGAGAGACAATGGAGCACGTGATCACTGGGAGAGACAATGGAGCACGTGATCACTGGGGAGAGACAATGGAGCACGTGATCACTGGGAGAGACAATGGAGCACGTGATCACTGGGGCAGAGACAATGGAGCACGTGATCACTGGGGGAGAGACAATGGAGCACGTGATCACTGGGGAGAGACCATGGAGCACGTGATCACTGGGGAGAGACAATGGAGCACGTGATCACTGGGAGAGACAATGGAGCACGTGATCACTGGGAGAGACAATGGAGCACGTGATCACTGGGAGAGAGACAATGGAGCACGTGATCACTGCGGGAGAGACAATGGAGCACGTGATCACTGCGGGAGAGACAATGGAGCACGTGATCACTGGGAGAGACAATGGAGCACGTGATCACTGGGGGAGAGACAATGGAGCACGTGATCACTGGGAGAGACAATGGAGCACGTGATCACTGGGAGAGACAGTGGAGCACGTGATCACTGGGGGAGAGACAATGGAGCACGTGATCACTGGGAGAGACAATGGAGCACATGATCACTGGGAGAGAGACAATGGAGCACGTGATCACTGGGAGAGACAATGGAGCACGTGATCACTGGGGGAGAGACAATGGAGCACGTGATCCCTGGGGGAGAGACAATGGAGCACGTGATCACTGGGAGAGACAATGGAGCACGTGATCACTGGGGGAGAGACAATGGAGCACGTGATCACTGGGAGAGACAATGGAGCACGTGATCACTGGGAGAGAGACAATGGTGCACGTGATCACTGGGGGAGAGACAATGGAGCACGTGATCACTGGGGGAGAGACAATGGAGCACGTGATCACTGGGAGAGACAATGGAGCACGTGATCACTGGGGGAGAGACAATGGAGCACGTGATCACTGGGAGAGAGACAATGGAGCACGTGATCACTGGGAGAGACAGTGGAGCACGTGATCACTGGGAGAGACAATGGAGCACGTGATCACTGGGGAGAGACAATGGAGCACGTGATCATTGGGAGAGACGATGGAGCACGTGATCACTGGGAGAGAGACAATGGAGCACGTGATCACTGGCGGAGAGACAATGGAGCACGTGATCACTGGGAGAGACAATGGAGCACGTGATCACTGGGAGAGATAGTGGAGCACGTGATCACTGGGAGACACAATGGAGCACGTGATCACTGGGGAGAGACAATGGAGCACATGATCATTGGGAGAGACAATGGAGCACGTGATCACTGGGAGAGACAATGGAGCACGTGATCACTGGGAGAGAGACAATGGAGCACGTGATCACTGGGGGAGAGACAATGGAGCACGTGATCACTGGGGGAGAGACAATGGAGCACGTGATCACTGGGAGAGACAATGGAGCACGTGATCACTGGGGGAGAGACAATGGAGCACGTGATCACTGGGAGAGACAGTGGAGCACGTGATCACTGGGAGAGACAATGGAGCACGTGATCACTGGGGAGAGACAATGGAGCACGTGATCATTGGGAGAGACGATGGAGCACGTGATCACTGGGAGAGAGACAATGGAGCACGTGATCACTGGGGGAGAGACAATGGAGCACGTGATCACTGGGAGAGACAATGGAGCACGTGATCACTGGGAGAGACAGTGGTGCACGTGATCACTGGGAGAGACAATGGAGCACGTGATCACTGAGGAGAGACAATGGAGCACATGATCATTGGGAGAGACGATGGAGCACGTGATCACTGGGAGAAAGACAATGGAGCACGTGATCACTGGGGGAGAGACAATGGAGCACGTGATCACTGGGAGAGACGATGGAGCACGTGATCACTGGGAGAGACGATGGAGCACGTGATCACCGGGGAGAGAGAATATGGAGCACGTGATCACTGGGAGAGACAATGGAGCACGTGATCACCGGGAGAGACAATGGAGCACGTGATCACTGGGAGAGACAATGGAGCACGTGATCACTGGGGAGAGACAATGGAGCACGTGATCACTGGGAGAGACAATGGAGCACGTGATCACTGGGAGAGACAATGGAGCACGTGATCACTGGGGAGAGACAATGGAGCACGTGATCACTGGGAGAGACAATGGAGCACGTGATCACTGGGAGAGACAATGGAGCACGTGATCACTGGGGGAGAGACAATGGAGCACGTGATCACTGGGGAGAGACAATGGAGCACGTGATCACTGGGAGAGACAATGGAGCACGTGATCACTGGGGGAGAGACAATGGAGCACGTGATCACCGGGGAGAGACAATGGAGCACGTGATCACCGGGGGAGAGACAATGGAGCACGTGATCACCGGGGAGAGACAATGGAGCACGTGATCACTGGGAGAGACAATGGAGCACGTGATCACTGGGGGAGAGACAATGGAGCACGTGATCACTGGGGGGGGGGAGAGACAATGGAGCACGTGATCACTGGGGGGGGAGAGACAATGGAGCACGTGATCACCGGGGGAGAGACAATGAAGCACGTGATCACTGGGGAGAGACAATGGAGCACGTGATCACTGGGAGAGACAATGGAGCACGTGATCACTGGGGGAGAGACAATGGAGCACGTGATCACCGGGAGAGACAATGGAGCACGTGATCACTGGGGAGAGACAATGGAGCACGTGATCACTGGGAGAGAAACAATGGAGCACGTGATCACTGGGGAGAGACAATGGAGCACGTGATCACTGGGGCTGTGACAATGGAGCATGTGATCACTGGGAGAGAAACAATGGAGCACGTGATCACTGGGGGAGAGACAATGGAGCACGTGATCACTGGGGGAGAGTCAATGGAGCACGTGATCACTGGGGGAGACACAATGGAGCACGTAATCACTGGGAGAGACAGTGGAGCACGTGATCACTGGGAGAGAGACAATGGAGTACGTGATCACTGGGAGAGACAATGGAACACGTGATCACTGGGGGAGAGACAATGGAGCACGTGATCACTGGGAGAGAGACAATGGAGCACGTGATCACTGGGGGAGAGACAATGGAGCACGTGATCACTGGGAGAGACAATGGAGCACGTGATCACTGGGGGAGAGACAATGGAGCACGTGATCACTGGGAGAGACAATGGAGCACGTGATCACTGGGGGAGAGACAATGGAGCACGTGATCACTGGGGGAGAGACAATGGAGCACGTGATCACTGGGGGAGAGACATTGGAGCACGTGATCACTGGGGTAGAGACAATGGAGCACGTGATCACTGGGGAGAGACAATGGAGCACGTGATCACTGGGAGAGGCAATGGAGCACGTAATCACCGGGGAGAGACAATGGAGCACGTGATCACTGGGAGAGGCAATGGAGCACGTAATCACCGGGGAGAGACAATGGAGCACGTGATCACTGGGAGAGACAATGGAGTACGTGATCACTGGGAGAGACAATGGAACACGTGATCACTGGGGAGAGACATTGGAGCACGTGATCACTGGGAGCGAGACAATGGAGCACGTGATCACTGGGGAGAGACAATGGAGCACGTGATCACTGGGGAGAGACAATGGAGCACGTGATCACCGGGGGAGACAATGGAGCACGTGATCACCGGGGAGAGACAATGGAGCACGTGATCACTGGGAGAGAGACAATGGAGCACGTGATCACTGGGGAGAGACAATGGAGCACGTGATCACTGGGGAGAGACAATGGAGCACGTGATCACCGGGGGAGACAATGGAGCACGTGATCACCGGGGAGAGACAATGGAGTACGTGATCACTGGGAGAGACAATGGAACACGTGATCACTGGGGAGAGACAATGGAGCACGTGATCACTGGGGGAGAGACAATGGAGCACGTGATCACTGGGGAGAGACAATGGAGCACGTGATCACTGGGGGAGAGACAATGGAGCACGTGATCACTGGGAGAGAGACAATGGAGCACGTGATCACTGGGGAGAGACAATGGAGCACGTGATCACTGGGGAGAGACAATGGAGCACGTGATCACTGGGAGAGAGACAATGGAGCACGTGATCACCGAGAGAGAGAATGGAGCACGTGATCACTGGGGGAGAGACAATGGAGCACGTGATCACTGGGGGAGAGACATTGGAGCACGTGATCACTGGGAGAGAGACAATGGAGCACGTGATCACCGAGAGAGAGAATGGAGCACGTGATCACTGGGGGAGAGACAATGGAGCACGTGATCACTGGGGGAGAGACAATGGAACACGTGATCACCGAGAGAGAGAATGGAGCACGTGATCACTGGGGGAGAGACAATGGAGCACGTTATCACCGGGAGAGACAATGGAGCACGTGATCACTGGGGGAGAGACAATGGAGCACGTGATCACCGGGGGGGAGAGACAATGGAGCACGTGATCACCGGGAGAGACAATGGAGCAGTGATCACCGGGAGAGACAATGGAGCACGTGATGACCGGGAGAGACAATGGATCACGTGATCACCGAGAGAGACAATGGAGCACGTGATCACCGGGGGGGAGAGACAATGGAGCACGTGATCACTGGGGGAGAGACAATGGAGCACGTGATCACTGGGAGAGACAATGGAGCACGTGATCACTGGGGGGGAGAGACAATGGAGCACGTGATCACTGGGAGAGACAATGGAGCACGTGATCACTGGGAGAGACAATGGAGCACGTGATCACCGGGGAGAGACAATGGAGCACGTGATCACTGGGGGAGAGACAATGGAGCACGTGATCACTGGGAGAGACAATGGAGCACGTGATCACCGGGGAGAGACAATGGAGCACGTGATCACTGGGAGAGACAATGGAGCACGTGATCACCGGGGAGAGACAATGGAGCACGTGATCACCGGGGAGAGACAATGGAGCACGTGATCACTGGGGAGAGACCATGGAGCACGTGATCACTGGGGAGAGACAATGGAGCACGTGATCACTGGGAGAGACAATGGAGCACGTGATCACTGGGAGAGACAATGGAGCACGTGATCACTGGGAGAGAGACAATGGAGCACGTGATCACTGGGGGAGAGACAATGGAGCACGTGATCACTGCGGGTGTGACAATGGAGCACGTGATCACTGGGAGAGACAATGGAGCACGTGATCACTGGGGGAGAGACAATGGAGCACGTGATCACTGGGAGAGACAATGGAGCACGTGATCACTGGGAGAGACAGTGGAGCACGTGATCACTGGGGGAGAGACAATGGAGCACGTGATCACTGGGGGAGACAATGGAGCACATGATCACTGGGAGAGAGACAATGGAGCACGTGATCACTGGGAGAGACAATGGAGCACGTGATCACTGGGGGAGAGACAATGGAGCACGTGATCCCTGGGGGAGAGACAATGGAGCACGTGATCACTGGGAGAGACAATGGAGCACGTGATCACTGGGAGAGACAATGGAGCACGTGATCACTGGGGGAGAGACAATGGAGCACGTGATCACTGGGAGAGACAATGGAGCACGTGATCACTGGGAGAGAGACAATGGTGCACGTGATCACTGGGGGAGAGACAATGGAGCACGTGATCACTGGGGGAGAGACAATGGAGCACGTGATCACTGGGAGAGACAATGGAGCACGTGATCACTGGGGGAGAGACAATGGAGCACGTGATCACTGGGAGAGAGACAATGGAGCACGTGATCACTGGGAGAGACAGTGGAGCACGTGATCACTGGGAGAGACAATGGAGCACGTGATCACTGGGGAGAGACAATGGAGCACGTGATCGTTGGGAGAGACGATGGAGCACGTGATCACTGGGAGAGAGACAATGGAGCACGTGATCACTGGCGGAGAGACAATGGAGCACGTGATCACTGGGAGAGACAATGGAGCACGTGATCACTGGGAGAGACAGTGGAGCACGTGATCACTGGGAGACACAATGGAGCACGTGATCACTGGGGAGAGACAATGGAGCACATGATCATTGGGAGAGACAATGGAGCACGTGATCACTGGGAGAGACAATGGAGCACGTGATCACTGGGAGAGAGACAATGGAGCACGTGATCACTGGGGGAGAGACAATGGAGCACGTGATCACTGGGGGAGAGACAATGGAGCACGTGATCACTGGGAGAGACAATGGAGCACGTGATCACTGGGGGAGAGACAATGGAGCACGTGATCACTGGGAGAGAGACAATGGAGCACGTGATCACTGGGAGAGACAATGGAGCACGTGATCACTGGGAGAGACAGTGGAGCACGTGATCACTGGGAGAGACAATGGAGCACGTGATCACTGGGGAGAGACAATGGAGCACGTGATCATTGGGAGAGACGATGGAGCACGTGATCACTGGGAGAGAGACAATGGAGCACGTGATCACTGGGGGAGAGACAATGGAGCACGTGATCACTGGGAGAGACAATGGAGCACGTGATCACTGGGAGAGACAGTGGTGCACGTGATCACTGGGAGAGACAATGGAGCACGTGATCACTGAGGAGAGACAATGGAGCACATGATCATTGGGAGAGACGATGGAGCACGTGATCACTGGGAGAAAGACAATGGAGCACGTGATCACTGGGGGAGAGACAATGGAGCACGTGATCACTGGGAGAGACGATGGAGCACGTGATCACTGGGAGAGACGATGGAGCACGTGATCACCGGGGAGAGACAATGGAGCACGTGATCACTGGGAGAGACAATGGAGCACGTGATCACCGGGAGAGACAATGGAGCACGTGATCACTGGGAGAGACAATGGAGCACGTGATCACCGGGGAGAGACAATGGAGCACGTGATCACTGGGGGAGAGACAATGGAGCACGTGATCACTGGGGAGAGACAATGGAGCACGTGATCACTGGGGAGAGACAATGGAGCACGTGATCACTGGGAGAGACAATGGAGCACGTGATCACTGGGAGAGACAATGGAGCACGTGATCACTGGGGGAGAGACAATGGAGCACGTGATCACTGGGGAGAGACAATGGAGCACGTGATCACTGGGAGAGACAATGGAGCACGTGATCACTGGGGGAGAGACAATGGAGCACGTGATCACCGGGGAGAGACAATGGAGCACGTGATCACCGGGGGAGAGACAATGGAGCACGTGATCACCGGGGAGAGACAATGGAGCACGTGATCACTGGGAGAGACAATGGAGCACGTGATCACTGGGGGAGAGACAATGGAGCACGTGATCACTGGGGGGGGGGAGAGACAATGGAGCACGTGATCACTGGGGGGGAGAGACAATGGAGCACGTGATCACCGGGGGAGAGACAATGAAGCACGTGATCACTGGGTAGAGACAATGGAGCACGTGATCACTGGGAGAGACAATGGAGCACGTGATCACTGGGGGAGAGACAATGGAGCACGTGATCACCGGGAGAGACAATGGAGCACGTGATCACTGGGGAGAGACAATGGAGCACGTGATCACTGGGAGAGAAACAATGGAGCACGTGATCACTGGGGAGAGACAATGGAGCACGTGATCACTGGGGCTGTGACAATGGAGCATGTGATCACTGGGAGAGAAACAATGGAGCACGTGATCACTGGGGGAGAGACAATGGAGCACGTGATCACTGGGGGAGAGTCAATGGAGCACGTGATCACTGGGAGAGAAACAATGGAGCACGTGATCACTGGGGAGAAACAATGGAGCACGTGATCACTGGGGGAGAGACAATGGAGCACGTGATCACTGGGAGAGAGACAATGGAGTACGTGATCACTGGGAGAGACAATGGAACACATGATCACTGGGGGAGAGACAATGGAGCACGTGATCACTGGGAGAGAGACAATGGAGCACGTGATCACTGGGGGAGAGACAATGGAGCACGTGATCACTGGGAGAGACAATGGAGCACGTGATCACTGGGGGAGAGACAATGGAGCACGTGATCACTGGGAGAGACAATGGAGCACGTGATCACTGGGGGAGAGACAATGGAGCACGTGATCACTGGGGGAGAGACAATGGAGCACGTGATCACTGGGGGAGAGACATTGGAGCACGTGATCACTGGGGGAGAGACAATGGAGCACGTGATCACTGCGGGAGAGACAATGGAACACGTGATCACTGGGGGAGAGACAATGGAGCACGTGATCACTGGGGGAGAGACAATGGAGCACGTGATCACTGGGGGAGAGACAATGGAGCACGTGATCACTGGGGAGAGACAATGGAGCACGTAATCACCGGGGAGAGACAATGGAGCACGTGATCACTGGGAGAGACAATGGAGTACGTGATCACTGGGAGAGACAATGGAACACGTGATCACTGGGGAGAGACATTGGAGCACGTGATCACTGGGAGCGAGACAATGGAACACGTGATCACTGGGGAGAGACAATGGAGCACGTGATCACTGGGGGAGAGACAATGGAGCACGTGATCACTGGGGAGAGACAATGGAGCACGTGATCACTGGGGAGAGACAATGGAGCACGTGATCACTGGGGGAGAGACAATGGAGCACGTGATCACTGGGAGAGAGACAATGGAGCACGTGATCACTGGGGAGAGACAATGGAGCACGTGATCACTGGGGAGAGACAATGGAGCACGTGATCACTGGGGGAGAGACAATGGAGCACGTGATCACTGGGGGAGAGACATTGGATCACGTGATCACCGAGAGAGAGAATGGAGCACGTGATCACTGGGGGAGAGACAATGGAGCACGTGATCACTGGGGGAGAGACATTGGATCACGTGATCACCGAGAGAGAGAATGGAGCACGTGATCACTGGGGGAGAGACAATGGAGCACGTTATCACCGGGAGAGACAATGGAGCACGTGATCACTGGGGGAGAGACAATGGAGCACGTGATCACCGGGGGGGAGAGACAATGGAGCACGTGATCACCGGGAGAGACAATGGAGCAGTGATCACCGGGAGAGACAATGGAGCACGTGATGACCGGGAGAGACAATGGATCACGTGATCACCGAGAGAGACAATGGAGCACGTGATCACCGGGGGGGAGAGACAATGGAGCACGTGATCACTGGGGGAGAGACAATGGAGCACGTGATCACTGGGAGAGACAATGGAGCACGTGATCACTGGGGGGGAGAGACAATGGAGCACGTGATCACTGGGAGAGACAATGGAGCACGTGATCACTGGGAGAGACAATGGAGCACGTGATCACCGGGGAGAGACAATGGAGCACGTGATCACTGGGGGAGAGACAATGGAGCATGTGATCACCGGGGAGAGACAATGGAGCACGTGATCACTGGGAGAGACAATGGAGCACGTGATCACCGGGGAGAGACAATGGAGCACGTGATCACTGGGAGAGACAATGGAGCACGTGATCACCGGGGAGAGACAATGGAGCACGTGATCACCGGGGAGAGACAATGGAGCACGTGATCACTGGGGGAGAGACAATGGAGCACGTGATCACCGGGGAGAGACAATGGAGCACGTGATCACTGGGAGATACGATGGAGCACGTGATCACCGGGGAGAGACAATGGAGCACGTGATCACTGGGAGAGGCAATGGAGCACGTGATCACCGGGAGAGACAATGGAGCACGTGATCACCGGGAGAGGCAATGGAGCAAGTGATCACCGGGGGAGAAACAGTGGAGCACGTGATCACCGGGGGAGAGACAGTGGAGCACGTGATCTGCAGTGATGTCTGTGGGTTGCTACAGAGAACTCTGAGGGGTTGAGTGGGTGGTCAGATGAACAGCCAGAAGCTGTGTTCCTTATTGCTGCCATCTACATGGAAAGAAAGAGGGATGAGGAACTGCTGGTCGAGCTGGCCTGCTGAGTATTTTCTCTTTTTGTTTTAATGTCTAAATTAGATTTTACTGTGCATGTTTATAAGCCCACAAGGCACGGTAAATAAGGTTGGTGAGCTGCAGGCACAGATAGCCACGTGGAAATATGATGTTGTGCGTTGACGGAGACCTGGTTCAAAAAAGTGTGGGACTGGGTACTGGATCTTTCTGGATAGAGGGTGTTCAGTAAAGATAGGGAGGGAAAGAAAGGAGGAGGGGTGGCAGTATTGATTAAGGAGAACATGACAGTGCTGGAGAGAGGCGATGTCCTTGAGGCGGTCAAGGACAGAATCGATTTGGTTAGAGTTAAGGAACAATTGAGGCACCATTACATTGCTGGCTGTATTCCCACCAACTAGTGGGAAAGATACAGAGGAACTGGTAAATTACAGATAAGGTGCAAAATGTATACAGTCGTTCTACTGGGGAACTTTAATTATCAGAATATAGACTGAGATAGTAAGACTGTAAAGGGCAGAAAGGGGGTGAATTTTTAGAGTGCGTGCAGGAGAATTTTCTATATCAGTTTGTTTCCCAGTTCAATAAGGAAGAAGGCCGTGCTGGACCTGCTTCAGGGGAATGAGGTGGGACAAGTGGATCAAGTGTCAGTAGGGGAACATTTCGGGGACAGTGGTCACCGTATTATAAGGTTTAGGTTGGCCATGGAAATGGACAAGGAGCAATCCAGGTTAAAGAATAATTAACTGCGTGCAAAGGGCCCATTTGAGCAGGATTGGCAGGCAAAATAGTAACAAAACAATGGGCTGCCTTTAAAGAACATAAGAATTAGGAGCAGGAGTATTAGGAGCAGGAGGCCATTTAGCCCCTCCACCATTCAATAAGATCACTGCTGGTCTGACTGTGGCTTTCACTTTCCTGTCTGTCCCCCATAACTCTCGACTGCCTTGTGGATCATATATCTGTCTAACTCAGCCTTGAATGTATTCACTGACCCAGCCTCCACTGCTCTCTGGGCAAGAGAATTCCAAAGATTACCAACCCTCTGTGAGAGGAAATTCCTCCTCATCTCCATCTTAAATGGGAGACCCCTTATTCTGAATCTGTGTCCCCTAGTTTTAGATTCCCCCACGAGGGGAACCATCCTCTCAGCATCCACCCTGTCAAGTCTCCTCAGAATCTTACATGTTTTCAATAAGATCACCTCTCATTCTTCTGAACTCCGATCAGTATCGGCCCAACCTGTTCAAACTTTCCTCATAAGACAACCCCTTCATCCTAGGAATCAGTTTAGTGAACTTTCTCTGAACTGCATCCAATGCAAGTATATCCCTCCTTAAGTAAGGAGATCAAAACCATATGCAGTACTCTAGGGTCTCACCAATACCCTGTACAGTTGTAATAAGACTTCCCCACTTTTATACTCCATCCTCCTTTCAATAAAGGCCAAAATTCAATTTTCCTTCCTAATTACTTGCTGTGCCTGCGTGCTAACTTTTTGTGCTTCATATACAAGGACACCCAGATCCCTCTGTTCTGCAGCATTCTGCACTCTCTCTCCATGTAAATAATACTCTGCTTTTCTATTCTTCCCACCAAAGTGAACAACCTCACATTTTCCCACATTATATTCCATCTACCAAATTTTCACCCACTCGCTGAACTTATCAATATCCCTTTTATTACGACCGAGGCAGGAGGAGTGCACTGTTAATTCAGTCCCGGTCCTCCACAGGTCACAACATATATTTAAATTTTCCCACTTACTGATATGGTCAATCATATACTCTATTTTTCCTAGAATAAGCACCCCAACCAAGTTTCGTTAATAAACAAAAAAAAATCCATTTATTATAAAACCAAGTCTTAACCAATAATGAAGTAAATCTATATAGGCATTGAGATATTAAAACTTCTTATCTTTTCCCTAGCCCTCACACACACCATACATCTGAAACTCGGTTAACTGGGAAAAAAGGATTTTTGTTTACAGCTGTTTCAAAGGAATGAAAGGAATAATAAAAACTTAGACTGTAATGATCTGGAAGGAACTTCTTTGGATTGGCAAGGTGTCCCAAAGTCGAATAGTTGGATGCCACTCAAAGTTTTCCCAGGCTAGGTTGAGGAACAGTGTGTGATGGATAGGCGTTCAAAGAACTTCAATGGTAGAAGGCTTCATATAGGCCTTCCATCAGGGGTGTCGCAACAGTTGTCTGTTCTCACATTCAATGCAAAAGCCCTTTTTAAAAGATGGAAGATTTCTACAAATTCAGGGTTTCTTCAAAACTGCAGGAGGCAACAGTATCACTTCATATAAGCTTTTGATTTTCAAGAGCAAGGATTCTTTACAGAGAGGTTGTACTTCTTCCAAGGCAAATTCCAATTGCCTGCTTTAGTCCAAACCCACTGGCTTTTAAACAGTTCAAAATGAAACCAAAACCTTCCACAACCAAGTCACATGCCAAGTGATAAATTCTCTCTTGTCACACAAAGGGTAGCTCTTAGGTCAAATCCCCTGCTGGTTTCCTTGAAAATACCTGGTTTCCAGTATTTGTTTACTGGTCAAAACCAGGAACCTCTCAGTGACCCTGCCTTCCTTCCAAAAGCATCCATAAAGTTCAGCTATCTCCAGATGTCTCCATGTCCACTGAAATCCTTTTCAGTTTTTAAAAATACAGATTCCAAGAAATATATGGAAAGTCTGTAACACCTCCGCCCATGGCGAAATGAAACGCCATTTTTGAATGCGTTTCTTACACTGCAATAAAAACAGAAGTTGAAAACATTTTAAACACTTTTTCACACTCATCCCCCCCCATTCACTCTACTTGTAGTTAGTACAATTTTGATTGTACCATCTTTAGTCATATAACTCAACAGAGTTAAATACATGACAAAGCATCTACGATAACATTATTTTCTTCCAGAAATATGGACAATCTATAAATGATAAGGCTGCAACAGTAAACTCCATTGGAATATTCTGGCATTCTGGGTTTTAAATTTTTCCACAAAAGTTAATGGGTTATGGTCAGTATATATCAATGTTTCTCTGTAGTCGTGGCGGACATATACTTCAAAATGTTTAAGAGCCAATAATAGACCTAGCGTTTCTTTTTCCACTTTTTTGGAGGCGATTCAGTATTTTTGAAAAGTATCCCACTGGTTTTTCTATGCCTGATTCATCGTCTTGTAACAGAACAGCACCAACCCCCAGGTCACTAACATCAATCGCTACCTTGAAGGGCTTAGTAAAATTTGGAACAGCGAACACTGGTTCATTAGTCAAAATGGCCTTCAGCTTTTCAAAAGATGCCTGGCACTGCCCTGACCACACTACCTTGGTTTTCTTTTTCTATAGCGAATCTGTTAGTAGAGCAGCTACAGTGCTGAAATTTGGTACAAACTTCCTGTAGAAACCACACATCCCCAAAAATCTCATGATTTCTCACTCATTCTTAGGGCTCAGGAACTCCACCAAGGCATTCACCATTCTTGGCTACACTTGTCCTTGCCTCACTATATGCCCAAGACATGTGACTCTCATTTTTACGAAATAGCTTTTTGCCAGATTTACCACTCAAAATCAGTTGCTTGTAATTTTTTAAACAGTTTCTAGCTGTTTCAAGTGTTCCTTCCAAGTGTTACTGTGTATCAGCACATCATCAAGATACCCTACAGTTAGGAATACTTGTTTCATTTGTCTCTGAAAGGTTGCTGGACATTTTGTTAGCCCAAATGGCATCACTCAGCACTGATAAAGACCGTCTGGCAAAAGCTGATATTTCTTTAGCTTGGGGTGTTAAAGGAACTTGCCAGTATCCCTTTAACAAATCTATCTTTGTAAGAAATATGGCCCTGCCCACTCTGTCAATGCAGTCTTCCAAGTGAGGAATTGTGTAGGAGTCTGCATTCATTACTGCATTGACTTTTCTGTAGTCAATGCAAAGTCTAGTTGACCCATCAGGTTTAGGCACAAATACTACTGGTGAACTCCAGCTGCTTTGACTGGGTTCAATTAAGTTGTTTTCCAGCACGAACCAGATTTCTGCTTTTACTTGGACCTGTTTGTCCGGCCTCAAGTGATAAGTCATTTTATAGGAACGAATTCCCAACATCCACATCATGTGTGGCTAAGGTCGTACACCCTGGCTTATTCCTACAGACTCTTTCAAATGCTGAGTAGGTCTTCTCGTTCTGCATCTAAATATGTAAGCATAGTGTCCAATCTCCCTAACAATTCAATATTAGCTAACCAGATAATAGGAGGTTCAATTTGAGAATTCTCTAGGCCTCCTTCTGCCTCATCCTCACTATCCCTTTCATCCTTCACGGTCCCTAAAATAATATTGTTTTAACATATTGATATGACACAGCCGACTCTTTTTCCGGCGACCTGGGGTGTCAATCAAATAATTTACCTTACCAATTCTTTTGACCACTTTATTTAGACCACTGGACCGTGCTTTTAACGGTTCACCATGTAACAGTCATACTACTGACAATTCATCCTCTGCTTGAAATGTTTGTGTCTTTGTCTGCTTGTCTTCCCATTTCTCCATCATGGTTTGGGATGATTTAAGATGTTCCTGAGCCACATTGCAAGCTTTCGTGAGCCTTTTCTGGAACACAGATACATAGTCTAGGACCGAAGATTCATCCCTCTGTTCTAAAAAAACCTTTCTTTGACTATTTTTAGAGGATCTCTTATCTCACATCTGTAAACCAATTCAAAAGGACGAAAACCTGTCGACTCGTTTGGTGAATCTTTAGTGGCAAAGAAAAAAACAGTCTAGCCCTTTATCCCAATCTTGGGAATATTCGTGACAGTATGCCCTAATCATTGTTTTGAGAGTTTGATGGTACCTTTCTAAAGCTTCCTGTGTCTGTGGTGATCTGCTGAAGATTGTAATGTCTGATACCCAAATTACTCATAACTTGTTGAAATATCTTAGACATAAAATTGGAACTTTGATCTGATTGAACTTCAATTGGTAACCCATATCTCGTAAAGAATTGGGTTAACTTTTCAACTACTACCTTAGCAGTAATTGTCCTCAAGGAAATGGCTTCTGGGAATCCAGTAGCCATCTCCATGATAATGAGTATGTGTTGGTGTCCTGCTTTGGTTTTTGGCAGGGGTCCCACACACTCTGCCAATACCCCACTAAATGGTTCTCCAATAACTGGTGTGGAAATTAGAGGTGCCGGTTTTATGGCAGGTTGCGATTTTCCCACAATCGGTCACGTATGGCATGTTTTACAAAACTGCACCACATCCTTGATAACACACCTGGCCAGTAATAATGTTGACTTATACGCCATTTTATTTAACTCTGGATCAGCTTGTTGAGCCGTACTGGGAGAAGATTTGTTAAACATCTCATTTGTATGATCTAAATCCTCAAAGAAAGTTTCAGATGCTCAGCTATCTGTCTGCGTTGCCAATTTTACCTCCGACAATGGAACTTGTTTAGCCATTCCTCGGGTTACTACATACAAAGGAAATATTCCCGGAACTGTTTCCTGTAACTGTTCTGTTTCTTTAACTTCACTTGGCTTCTCTGTGACTACAGGAGAAACTAATACTTTTGCTCCGGCCAAATCATTCCCTAGGAATAGGTCAATTCAATCTACCAGCAAACTAAGGACAGCTCCTACATTTACTGTCCCAGTCATTAGGTCAAACTCTAGGTGCACTTGATACAAAGGTACGGGTATATACTCCCCACCAATTCCATGAACTAAAACTTTAGCGTTCAAGGCACTCTCTGGTAGAAACATATCTTTCCCCAGCAAGCGTGTTTAGGGTTGCTCCTGTGTCCCTGAGTATAACAATAGGTTTTCCTGCCTCACATTCCCCTTTGACAAAAATTCATTATAATTTTCAGGTATTTTATTCTTAATCTCGATCTCTCTTTTGATTCTGTATCTGGTTTTACAGCTGTCGTTAAAGCTATAGCCTGGTCTGCTATACTCTCAGTCACAGAGTCTTTTCCTCTGCATTAACTTTGCGTACCCCAACAAGTCCCATGGGTTTACCTCACAATTTCCAACATTCTGAACGAAGATGAAGTGTTTTGTTGCAATGATAACACTTTGGCTTGCAAACCTCACTTCTACCCTCAGCACCTTCCGTTCTGCCCTGAGGAGGTGATCCTGGGGCATTCCCAGCTGTCCCTTCTTGTCCCCGGCTACTTGTCTTCCTTTCACTCTCCCACTTGCTATCCTTCTTGGGTTAATGGGGGTGACTGACAAAATAGATTGGTTCATGCACAAGTTCAAAATCATCAGCAATCTCCGCTGCTTGCCTGGCTTTCAAAACTTTCAGGTTATCTACATGAGTTCTCACTACTGAAGGAATGGAGTTTTAAATTCCTCCAAAGAGAATCAACTCTCGAAGGTTCTCATATGTGGTTTCCATCTTTAACGTGCAATGGTCAAAATTAATTTGCTTCACCCTCTTAAATTCTAAATATGTCTGCCCAGTCAATCTCCGTTCAGTTCCGAAACTTCTGACGGTAAGCTTCAGGGACTAACTCATACGCAGCGTGTGTAGTGTATCTTGATGATGTACTCATATACAGTAGCGCTTGGCAAGAACACTTAAAGCAGCTAAAAATTATGTTTAAAATGTTACAAGCCGTGGACTTAGTAATAAATCTGGCAAAAAGAGAATTCGGAAAAGCAAGAGTAACTTACCTCGGACACATAGTGGGTCAAGGGCAGGTATTGCCAAAAACGGAAAAGGTACAAGCCTTAGTAGAGTTCCCTATCCCGAAATCTAAATGGGAAATAATAAGGTTTTTAGGGATGTGCGGTTTTTACAGGAAATTTGTATGGAATTTTAGTACTGTGGCTTCTCCATTAACCGATTTTCTGCAAAAAATGAAAAGCAAAGAGGTATGGTCAGATAAATGCCAGGCCGTTTTTGAAAAGCTAAAGGCAATCTTAATTAATGAACCAGTGTTGGCTGTTCCAAATTTCACTAAACCCTTTTAAAATAGCAATCGATGCTAGTGACCTGGGGGTTGGTACAGTCCTATTGCAGGATGATGAATCGGGCATAGAGAAGTCAGTAGGGTACTTTTCAATTGCCATCAAAAGAAGTATTCTATTGTAGAAAAAGAAAGATTAGTACTTTTGCTGGCTCTCAAACATTTTGAGGTATATGTCCGCCAGGACATTTCTTATTAGAAATGGGTTGAAGGGTTATGGAGAACGGGCAGGAAAGTGGAGTTGAGGCCAAGATGAGATCAGTCACGATCGTATTGAATGGCGGAGCAGGCTCGAGGGGCTGAATTGCCTACCCCTGCTCCTAGTTCCTTTGTTCTTATTAGGACTATAAAGAAATACTAGCATACTGTGACTATAACCCATTAACGTTTGTGGAAATGTTTAAAAATTGAAATGCGAGAATCTTTAGATGGAGTTTGTTGTTACAGCCTTATCATCTAAACGTTGCACGTATTTCGGGAAAAAATAATGTTATCGCCGATGCTTTGTCATGAATTTAACTATTTTTACTCATATAGATGGCGATGGTATAAAGAAAATGCTGCAAATTGTTAGCAGAGTGAATGGTGCGTGAATGCAAAAAAAGTTAGTATTTCCAATTTCTTTTTTTTTTGCACTGTAATGAAATGCATTTCTGCAGTGGTGTTTCATTTCGCCAAGGGCGGAGGTGCCACAGACTTGTATTATTTTTTCTCCTTGGATTAAACTGTGTGTGCCTTTAAGACTGTTAAAAACAGTGCACCTTTAAGGGAGAGAAGATTCTAGAAATATGGAAACACAGTGTACCACAGCTGCATTTTTGGTTACCCTAAGCAACAGCAGTAGAGAGAGAGAGAGGTCACATGGTATGATGTGTCCATTTGACTGTGTGCAGAGCTGGCAGGGACCGTTCTGAACCAGTTAGTTCCGGCAAGGTGATCTGAAGAAAGGAGCTGTTTTATTCTCTCTCTCAAGAAAAATTCTATAAAGCTACAAGCCAAGTTAATTCCGTGAGAAAGGAAGAAAAGCTTTTCATTTTCAACAAATTATTTGTATTGCTGTGCTCACCATTGAAAGAACTATTTAATGCTACTGCAGCCAAACTGTCTGAATGCCTATCAAGAACTTCAAGTCTCCATCCGGATTTCACTGCTCCTCTGAAGTTTCAGTATTCAGCCCGGTTCTCACTTGTAATATGAACTGACATCTGTCCTTCACACCATTTTTCTGCTCCATCTTACTCTCTATCTCTTCCAACAGTTATTACAGAATACTGAAATTTCAGAGGAGCAGTGAAATCCGGATGGAGACTTGAAGTGAACTTGGATTACCTTCACATCGGAAGACCTCATTCACCGGGAACGTAAAGCACAAAAAACGTATTTATTTTACTCTTAAGAGACAGCTAATTTTAAAGAAATCTGTACCTTTAAAATCCAGACCACTGTTATTTCTGAATGTATGTGCTTGAATGTGGGAGATAGAGTAAATTAAGAAGTTATAAGATATTTAGACATAGGTTCATCTTGAGTGTTTAAGATTTAGTTTTTAAAAAATAAATAGTTAATTTGTTGCTGTCTAAAGATACCTGGTTTAGTCTGTTTCATTCTGGTGATACTAGAGTGTTTAATTTGGCTGTTTTTCCGATTTGGTGAAAGTTTAATAATATGCGACCTGTGGAGTGACGGGACTGAATTAACAGTGCATTGCTTCCGCCGTGGTCATAACACTGGGAACCTCTCGTTGACCCCGCCTTCCTTCCAAAAGCATCCATAAAGTTCAGCTAACTCCAGATGTCTCAATGCCCACTGAAATCTTTTTCAGTTCTTTAAAAAAATATAGAATCCCGAGTTTTAATTAAAAAAAAATAGAAATTCTCGTAACACTTAATCTCCTCACAGCTTGCTTTCCTACCTCCCTTTGTGTCATCCACAAATTTGGCTACAACACACTCGGTCCCTTCATCCAAGTCGTAAGTAGTTGAGGCCCTAGCATTGATCCCTGTTGCACTTCATCAGTTACAGTTTGCCATCCTGAAAATAACCCATTTATCCTGACTCTCTGTTTCCTGTTAGTTAGCCAATCCTCTATCCATGCTAATATATTAGCCCCAACACCATGAGCACTTATCTTGTGAAATAACCTTTTATGTGGCAGCTTATTGAATGCTTTTTGGAAATCCAAATACAAATACAGGTTCCTCTTTATCCACCCTGCTTGTTACATCCCCAAAGAACTCTAATACATTTTACAACTCGATTTCCCTTTCATAAAACCATGTTGATATTGATTGACTGTATTATGATTTTCTAAATGGAGATAGTTCAGATACAGTTGAGGTACGTTCCCTCGAGGAGGAAAGGGAAGGAAACCAAACCAACAGCTCCCTGGATGATGCAAGAGATAGAGAGTAAGATGGAGCAGAAAAATGGTGTGAATGACAGATGTCAGTTCACATTACAA
Source organism: Heterodontus francisci (assembly GCF_036365525.1). Classification (NCBI taxonomy): domain Eukaryota; kingdom Metazoa; phylum Chordata; class Chondrichthyes; order Heterodontiformes; family Heterodontidae; genus Heterodontus; species Heterodontus francisci. The sequence goes on along the minus strand of NW_027140212.1, from coordinate 22,474 downwards.
GTGAGAACCGGGCTGAATACTGAAACTTCAGAGGAGCAGTGAAAAAGGAAATGAGAGAGGGAAAGAGAGTATGAGAAGAGAATGGCAGCTAACATCAAAGGAAATCCGAAAGTCTTCGATGTGCATTGGTACAGCCACGTGTTGAGGGGTGTGGGTGGTTCCCACTGTTTAACCCCCACCTGACCACAGCATGTGTTTTTGTTATGAGGGTTTTAACCCATTTGTGTTTTATTTGTCAAATAAAGACAGATTTTCTTGTAGGTTTAAAACATAAGATTAATCATTTATTTAGCAATGCACCTTATCCCAAAATTGTCGCAACTGCACCCACTCACACACACAAAGAGATAGAGAGAGAGGAAAAGGGGTAAGTGCTTGTAAGCGGGGCTACATTTTGTGGGTCACAGTAAACTGGTAGAATTCTCTCAGAAGTCAGGTTCTCAATGGTTGCAGGCCTGAGGTGCCTGTAGGTTTCTCTCTTGGTTGAAAGTTCAGTTGAAGACAATGGATCACTTCTAATTCACTGCTGTATAAGTAAAGACGTAGAATTGTACAGCAGGGCACATCCCTTCTTGCTGGATTTTCTTCAGGCCCCTTTAGTTGAAAACAAGCTTCTGGGTGATGCTTCTTTGAGTGTCTCTCTCTCTCTTCAGGGAGCGACCTTTAAGGTCAAAAAATGGTTTCACACCTTAAGTCTCTGTTGGGAGATGTGGCTCTCCCTCCTTGTGGTGACCAACAATGGCCTAGAATGTAGCTACCTCACACCTTCTTGGTTTCAGAAGAACCCATTCAATTCAGAAGAGCCTCTTTATGGGTTCAGGATGAAAATAATACAGCTATGATGTTTCCAGATTATACCTTCTTTGTTTCAGAAGAACCCATTCAATTCAGCAAAGTTTCAAGATGGGGTGCAGTTGACTCCTCCCAGCTCAAAAGGTATTCCTTTGTCCCTGCAAGACAGTTTGAAAAGACAAAGGCCAGGTCGTTTACCTTCAGCCATTTTTAGCAATACTGTCCACTTTTTCAAAACGCAAAGTCAATTTTTCCAAATCTTCAGTTTCACTCTGCAATTTTTCATCATCACTTTTCTTGGATGCTTGACAGCAACTAAATATGAAAAGGGTGGTTAAAAAGAGGAGTGGGGCCAATTAGGAACCTACAAGGGGATTTACACACAGAGGCAGAGGGCATGACTGAGGTAGCAAATGAGGACTCTGCATCTGTCTTTACCAAGGAAGCAGATGCTGTCAGTCATAGTGGAAGAACAGATAGTTGAGATACTGGATGGGCTAAAAATTGATAAATAGGGAGTATTAGGCTGGCTGAACTTAAAGTTGATAAGATGCCAGGACTGGAGGACATGCATCTGAGGATATTGAAGGAGTGCTGCACTGTTAGAGGAGCAATACTGAGGGAGCGTTGCACTGCCAGAGAGCGACAGTACTGAGAGAGTGCTGCACTGTCATCGGGTCAGTACTGAGAGAGCGCTGCACTGTCGGATGGATAGTACTGAAGGAGTGCTGCACTGTCGGAGGGATAGTACTGAAGGAGTGCTGCACTGTCGGAGGGTCAGTACTAAGGGCGTGCTGCACTCAGAGGGATAGTATTGAGGGCGTGCTGCACTCAGAGGGATAGTATTGAGGGCGTGCTGCACTCAGAGGGATAGTATTGAGGGCGTGCTGCACTCAGAGGGATAGTATTGAGGGCGTGCTGCACTCAGAGGGATAGTACTGAGGGAGTGTTGCACTGCCAGAGGGTCAGTAGTGAGGGAGCGCTGCACTGTCAGAGGGTCAGTAGTGAGGGAGCGCTGCACTGTCGGAGGGTCAGTAGTGAGGGAGCGCTGCACTGTCGGAGGGTCAGTAGTGAGGGAGCGCTGCACTGTCGGAGGGTCAGTAGTGAGGGAGCGCTGCACTGTCGGAGGGTCAGTAGTGAGGGAGCGCTGCACTGTCGGAGGGTCAGTAGTGAGGGAGCGCTGCACTGTCGGAGGGTCAGTAGTGAGGGAGCGCTGCACTGTCGGAGGGTCAGTAGTGAGGGAGCGCTGCACTGTCGGAGGGTCAGTAGTGAGGGAGCGCTGCACTGTCGGAGGGTCAGTAGTGAGGGAGCGCTGCACTGTCGGAGGGTCAGTAGTGAGGGAGCGCTGCACTGTCGGAGGGTCAGTAGTGAGGGAGCGCTGCACTGTCGGAGGGTCAGTAGTGAGGGAGCGCTGCACTGTCGGAGGGTCAGTAGTGAGGGAGCGCTGCACTGTCGGAGGGTCAGTAGTGAGGGAGCGCTGCACTGTCGGAGGGTCAGTAGTGAGGGAGCGCTGCACTGTCGGAGGGTCAGTAGTGAGGGAGCGCTGCACTGTCGGAGGGTCAGTAGTGAGGGAGCGCTGCACTGTCGGAGGGTCAGTAGTGAGGGAGCGCTGCACTGTCGGAGGGTCAGTAGTGAGGGAGCGCTGCACTGTCGGAGGGTCAGTAGTGAGGGAGCGCTGCACTGTCGGAGGGTCAGTAGTGAGGGAGCGCTGCACTGTCGGAGGGTCAGTAGTGAGGGAGCGCTGCACTGTCGGAGGGTCAGTAGTGAGGGAGCGCTGCACTGTCGGAGGGTCAGTAGTGAGGGAGCGCTGCACTGTCGGAGGGTCAGTAGTGAGGGAGCGCTGCACTGTCGGAGGGTCAGTAGTGAGGGAGCGCTGCACTGTCGGAGGGTCAGTAGTGAGGGAGCGCTGCACTGTCGGAGGGTCAGTAGTGAGGGAGCGCTGCACTGTCGGAGGGTCAGTAGTGAGGGAGCGCTGCACTGTCGGAGGGTCAGTAGTGAGGGAGCGCTGCACTGTCGGAGGGTCAGTAGTGAGGGAGCGCTGCACTGTCGGAGGGTCAGTAGTGAGGGAGCGCTGCACTGTCGGAGGGTCAGTAGTGAGGGAGCGCTGCACTGTCGGAGGGTCAGTAGTGAGGGAGCGCTGCACTGTCGGAGAGTCAGTAGTGAGGGAGCGCTGCACTGTCGGAGGGTCAGTAGTGAGGGAGCGCTGCACTGTCGGAGGGTCAGTAGTGAGGGAGCGCTGCACTGTCGGAGGGTCAGTAGTGAGGGAGCGCTGCACTGTCGGAGGGTCAGTAGTGAGGGAGCGCTGCACTGTCGGAGGGTCAGTAGTGAGGGAGCGCTGCACTGTCGGAGGGTCAGTAGTGAGGGAGCGCTGCACTGTCGGAGGGTCAGTAGTGAGGGAGCGCTGCACTGTCGGAGGGTCAGTAGTGAGGGAGCGCTGCACTGTCGGAGGATCAGTAGTGAGGGAGCGCTGCACTGTCGGAGGGTCAGTAGTGAGGGAGCGCTGCACTGTCGGAGGGTCAGTAGTGAGGGAGCGCTGCACTGTCGGAGGGTCAGTAGTGAGGGAGCGCTGCACTGTCGGAGGGTCAGTAGTGAGGGAGCGCTGCTCTGTCGGAGGGTCAGTACTGAGGGAGTGCTGCACTGTCGGAGGGTCAGTACTGAGGAAGACATGAAACCGTGATTGCTATTGGAAGAACAGCGCGGTGTGTAGTCCTCTCTGGTTTCGAGGACCTTCACTAAAATGAGTTGAACTGATTGCAGCTTCACGGAATCTTCCTGTGCTGAAAAGAGTGGATGCACTTGGCAATGCGATGTACATTTGTGATGTTGGACAGCGATAAAGTCTCCACCTCCCAGCATTCATCAACTATCAGCCTCTCGTTTAACAGAGTCCTGTTGAAGGAATCGCCCGGTGTCCAGTCTCGCAACAGAAACACAGCCCCAACCATTAATCATTTTCCTCTCTGCATTATTTCGGGCATACTTTTTTTCCTGAAAAAACCAGTCCAGTACTGTTTCATGTTTGTTTGTGTGACTGTTGGTCACACCACTAGCGATTACTGTATTTTCAAACAGCGTGTTCACACACTATTGCGTGCGAGGTGATATCCATCACTTCGGTTAGGAGATTGACGATCATGTAGAATCATCGAATGGTTATAGCACAAAAGGAGGCCATTCGGCCCATTGTTTCCATGCTGGCTCTCTGCAAGAGCAACTCACCTAATCCCACTCCCCCCTGCCTTTCTCCCCGTCACCCTGCACATTCTTCCTCTCCAGATAATTCTCCAATTCCCTTTTGAGAGCCTCGATTGAATCTGCCTCCACCACACTCTCAGACAGAGCATTCCAGATCCTAACCACTCGCTGTGTGAAATAGTTTTCCCTCTTGTCACTGTTGCTTCTTGCGCCAATCACCTTAAATCAGTGTCCTCTGGTTCCGGATCCTTCCACCAATGGGAACGGTTTCTCCTGATCTACTCTGTCCAGACCCCCCCTCACGATTTTGAACACCTCGATCAAATCTCCTCTCAACCTTCTCTTCCCCAAGGAGAACAGTCCCAGCTTCTCCGATCTATCCACGTTAACTGAAGTCCCTCATCCCTGGGAACCATTCTCCTGAATCTTTCCTGCACCCTCTCTAACGCCTTCACATCCTTCCTAAAGTGTGGATCCCGGAACTGGACACAATACTCCAGTTGAGGCTGAACCCGTGTTTTATACAGGTTTATCATAACTTCCAGGTTTGCTGATGATACGAAGCTAGGAGGGAATGTAAGCTATGAGGTGAAGAGGCAGTAAAGGGATAGTGACCGGTTTAAATGAGTAGCCAGGTGTGATAGAATGTGTAGGAATGCAAAGTTATCCACTTACGGAGGGAAAATTTAAAAAAACTTTTTGAATGTTGAGAGACGAGGAAATGTTGTCATTCAGTGGGACGTGGGTGCCCTGGTACATAAATCACAGAAAGTTAACACACTGGTACAGCAAGCAATTATGAAGGCAAATGTTAACCTTTATTACAAAGCTATTGCACAATAAGACTAAGAAAGTCTTACTGCAATTATACAGGGTATTGGCAAGACCACACCTGGAGCACTGGGTACACTATTCGTCTCATTAGCTAAGGATGTACTTGCCTTAGAGATGGTTCATTGGACTGATTCCTGGGATGAGAGGGTTGTCCTGGAAGGAGAGACTGGGCCGATATTCCCTGGAGTTTAGAGGAATGAGAGGTGATCTGATTGAAAAGTATAACATTCTGAGAGGGTTTGACAGAGTAGATGCTGAGAGGCTGTTTTCCCCCCCTCGCTGGAGAGTCTGGAACTGGGGGGGGGGGTCATCATCTCAAGATAAGGGGTTGGCCATTTGGGACTGAGATGAGGAGAAATGTCTTCACTCCGAGGGTTGTGAATCTTTGGAATTCTCTACCCCAGAGAGCTGTGGATGCTCATTCGTTGAGTATATTCAAGATTGAGATCGAGAGATTTTTGGACACTGAAGGAATTGAGGGATATGGGGAGAGGGCGGGAATGTGGAGATGAGCCACGACCATATTGAATGGGGAAACAGGCGAGGGGCCGAATGGCCTCCCCCCACTCCAATTTCTCATTCTTATGGCTGTGCTGACACTGCCTTTTGCTCTTCAGAACGATTGGAGGTCAGAGAGAGAGAGAACTGTGAAAGTGTGGCCCATTACAGCGGCACGTCCTGCCCCGTTACCGGCGAGGAGGCCTCACTGCAGTCAGTGCTCACGTAGTTTGCGAATCACGATCCAGCTTTTGTCCAGCGCACCCTGCCATCCCCGTCCCTCCGTTTGGTATCGAGACACACGCAGAGCAGCAAGAGGAGCGGACGAGGCAGGAGGAAAGGGACGGGTGAAAGCTTATGAGCGTGGGGGGGGGGGTTCTTCGCTCGCCTTTGGAGGGGTTCCGTTGTTGTGTTACGACACCTGCTCCCTGGGACTCCCACTTTCACTCCTCCCCGAACTTCACCCTTCCACGCAAGCTCAACGCAAGTGGGTCCAGAGGACCCCCCCACCCCCAAGACCGAGGACCCGCCCCGCAATGAAAAAATCTTGCATTTCTATAGCGCCTTACACCCACCCCACCGGAAGCCCCAGATCGCTTTACAGCCAATGAAGTGCTTTTCCAAGTGTTGTAACTTAGGAAACACAACAGCGAGCTTGCATGCAGCAAGATCCCAAGGAGCAACGTGATAAAACGGCCAGCTTATCTGTTTTGGTGACGTGAACAGGTAAACCCACCTCCCCTCCCAACACGCCCCCCCACCCCCACTCCTTCAAAACAGCACGATGGTACCTTCTGCATGAAAGCAAAGGCCCCCCCCACCCCGCCCCAGTCTAACCTCTTCTTCGAAAGATGGCACCACAGACACTGCAGCACTCCCTCCGTAGTACCTAGATTTCTGTCCTCAAGTCTCTCAACCACAGGCAAGACTGCAACCAACTGAGGCACAGGTAAAATAAACTAGGGATGGATTCCTGGGAATTTAGAAGGGTAAGCGATGATTTGAAGGTATTAACAAGAACTGGAGGGTGGTTAGAGAGAAACTATTTCCGCTGGTCGGGGAGTCTCGGACGAGGGGGCAAAGTCTAAAAATGAGAGCCAGACCTTTCAGGAGTGAAATTCAGAAACACTTCTACACACACAGGGTGGGAGAGGTTTGGAAATCTCTCCCGCAAACTGCAATCGATGCTGGATCAATTGTTCATTTTAAATCTCAGATTGATAGATTTCTGTTACCCGGAGGGATTGAGGGATATGGGACAAAGACGGGTAAATGGAGTTAGGTCACAGATCAGCCAGGATCTCATTGAACAATGGAGCAGGCTCGAGGGGCTGAATGGGCCTCCTCCTGTTCCAGTGTAACAGGCCGGAGAAAGGGCTGAATGGGCCTCCTCCTGTTCCCATCCACGAGTCTACAACAGACGCAGACACAAGGGAAAGAGACATCAGCCCGCCACAGTGGCAGGAGAGCTTTGGGAAACCGTGGTCCTAATAGTCAGTCAGCTATTGCACCTGGGCATGCCTGCCAGTCATTCCCCTGGCACCCCCTCTCCGCTGCTCACTGGCACCACTGCAGGCCACAGGGCGCCCGGCCGCGCACACACACAAAAGGCATTACTCTTGAAATTTAAAAAAGCACCGTAACTTTATTTCATATTCTTGACCCTTCCCCACGTCCCGACCTATCCCGCCGAGGGACACATGTCGAGGGGAAAAACCATTAAGGCGGGGGGAGAGAAAGAGAGCGAGGGGGCTGGGTTAAAAAAAAAAAATCGATGTGGGAAATAGAAAGGATTGTATCCAGCCTGGGGGTGTGCCAGGAAGGGGAGACAAAGTTCTGGGGTGTGGGACAGGCAAAGACATCGCAACAGGAATGAGGGGAGCTGCTTTTCCAGATTTTCAGAGAAGCCAGGCCAGCACTGAGCAAATCCTGCAGCACATTTCATCGCCTCTCTCTCTCTCTCCCAACTCTGCCCCTCCAGTCGTATTTCTTCAAATCATACTTTCTTCTTTTCATTAATCAAATATCACAAAAAACAGCTTCAAACACCAATTAAGGTAATCTGGAAAAGGAAAAGACACACCCACCATCAAACCCATCCCGCGTTCCAGAACATGCCATTCCCGGTCAAAGCCGAGTGCGGCATGGAGAGAGGGAGAGAATCCTCAGTGCGCGTTGGCGGCCTATAAAACTAGACCTTCGGCTAACAACCCACCACGTCTCTCACACACGCACATAAACACACACCACCCTCCCCCAACACCCAGATCTTCCCCTCAAAGGTCATCATCTTCGTCTGGGAGAGGGGCGAAAGCAGCCAGCTGTCGGGGGGGAAAACAGAGAGAAGGAAGAGGTTAGTTACACTGCCGACTGCCTCGCCAGTTCACAAAGCCACAACACAAACACAGCTCCTCCACCATCTGACACACTGTCATTGATTTCAGGAGGGATAGCAGTCAAATCACACTGGGAGTTACTGTGCACAGTTCCGGTCTCCATATCACACTGGGAGTTACTGTGCACAGTTCCGGTCTCCATATCACACTGGGAGTTACTGTGCACAGTTCCGGTCTCCATATCACACTGGGAGTTACTGTGCACAGTTCCGGTCTCCATATCACACTGGGAGTTACTGTGCACAGTTCCGGTCTCCATATCACACTGGGAGTTACTGTGCACAGTTGCAGTCTCCATATCACACTGGGAGTTACTGTGCACAGTTGCAGTCTCCATACCACACTGGGAGTTACTGTGCACAGTTCCGGTCTCCATATCACACTGGGAGTTACTGTGCACAGTTCCGGTCTCCATATCACACTGGGAGTTACTGTGCACAGTTGCAGTCTCCATATCACACTGGGAGTTACTGTGCACAGTTCCGGTCTCCATATCACACTGGGATTTACTGTACACAGTTCTGGTCTCTTTTACAAATCAGGTACTTACATTAAGCTCTTCCTCATATCGTTCAGCAAGCTGTGGATCCATCTGTACTTCAGGTGGGGCCAGAGCTGGCATGGCCACAAACTCCAGGTTGGGGTCCCCAATCATCTTGCGTGCCAGCCACAGGAAAGGCTTCTCAAAATTGTAGTTACTCTTGGCAGAGATATCATAGTACTGACACAGCAAGGGCAGGAAGGAAGAGAGACAGAGAAGAGCGAAAATAAAGTGAGCACCAAACAGTCAGGTCAAAAAGCAACCGCTAGTTTTACAATGTGGAGCGGCACTGATCAACGAGGATCTGCCTCAATACAGCAAATGATCACAGAACAAAGCATTTTTTTTTTTTAAATTACTGGAATGTGGGTGTCACTGACTGGGCCAGCATTTCTTGCCCATCCCCAATTGCCCTTGAGAAGGTGGTGGTGAGCTGCCTTCTTGAACCGCTGCAGTCCATGTGGTGTAGGTACACCCACAGTGCTGTTAGGAAGGGAGTTCCAGGATTTTGACCCAGCGACAGTGAAGGAACGGCGATATAGTTCCAAGTCAGGATGGTGTGCGACTTGGAGGGGAACTTGCAGGTGGTGGTGTTCCCATGTATCTGCTGTCCTTGTCCTTCTAGTTGGTAGAGGTCACGGGTTTGGAAGGTGCTGTCTAAGGAGCCTTGGTGCATTGCTGCAGTGCATCTTGTAGATGGTACACACTGCTGCCACTGTGCGTCGGTGGTGGAGGGAGTGAATGTTTGTAGATGGGGTGCCAATCAAGCGGGCTGCTTTGTCCTGGATGGTGTCGAGCTTCTTGAGTGTTGTTGGAGCTGCACCCATCCAGGCAAGTGGAGAGTATTCCATCACACTCCTGACTTGTACCTTGTAGATGGTGGACAGGCTTTGGGGAGTCAGGAGTGGAGTTACTCACCGCAGGATTCCTAGCCTCTGACCTGCTCTTGTAGCCACGGTATTTATATGGCTACTCCAGTTCAGTTTCTGGTCAATGGTAACCCCTAGGATGTTGATAGTGGGGGATTCAGCGATGGTAATGCCGTTGAATGTCAAGGGGAGATGGTTAGATTCTCTCTTGTTGGAGATGGTCATTGCCTGGCACTTGTGTGGCGCGAATGTTACTTGCCACTTATCAGCCCAAGCCTAGATATTGTCCAGATCTTTCTGCATTTCTACACGGATTGCTTCAGTATCTGAGGAGTTGTGAATGGTGCTGAACATTGTGCAATCATCAGCGAACATCCCCACTTTGGGCCTGGGACACTACTCTGAGGAACTTCTGGGCATTCCTCACCCAACACGTGTGCCTGCTATTGGACTGCTACTACCACACTGCACGCAACAGTTTCGTCTCAGACTCCCTGGTCGGGTCCGGGTAGCAGGCCTCTAGCGCAGAGGGAGGCGTTACTGTGTCTAACCCTGTGCTGTAGCTGTCCTGGGAGTGTTTGATGGGGACAGCGTGGAGGGAGTTTTACTCTTGTTACGGTCCTGTGTTACTTTTTTTCACTCCTCGGGAAATATTGCGGTGCCCCTTTAAGACTGTTCAAGATCAGTACATCTTTAAGACCTCTCTGGAGGCTCAGTGAGCCAAAGTGTATTCTGGTTTCCAAGCAACAGCCAGAGAGAGAGAGAGAGGACACGAGATTCAATCTTGCAGTTTTGACTTTTAAAAAATTAGCTGAGCACCAGTCAGTTGAAAGACTGTTTCAGCAATCGAAGGAAGAGGAGAGCTCTCGAAGACCATTTAAACTGAAGGAAAAAGATCTGTTATTTCTTTCTCAAAATTCCACAAAGCTTCAAGCTGAATAAATTCCATTAAAAAAAGGAAAAATCTTTTTCTTTGACAACAAATTATTGATATCTGCTATGTTCATCGCTGGGGAAAGAAAGTTTAATACGACAACAGCCGAACTGCTGAACCCCCATCTTCGAGGGACCCTTTTTTATATAGAGATACAGCACTGAAACAGGCCCTTCGACCCACCGAGTCTGTGCCGACCATCAACCACCCATTTATACTAATCCTACACTAATTCCATATTCCTACCACATCCCCACCTGTCCCTATATTTCCCTACCAGCTACCGATACTAGTGACAATTTATAATGGCCAATTTACCTATCAAACTGCAAGTCTTTTGGCTTGTGGGAGGAAACCGGAGCACCCGGAGAAAACCCACGCAGACACAGGGAGAACTTGCAAACTCCACACAGGCAGTACCCAGAATTGAACCCGGGTCCCTGGAGCTGTGAGGCTGCGGTGCTAACCACTGCGTCACTGTGCCGCCCCCAATCGGGCCTTGGAAGACTGCAAGTGAACTTTGAATGCGTTGTATTAGAAGACCATTCGTCAGGATTGTGACTTGCCAAGATTTTATTTTTTTTCTATTTTGTCGATCAGCTAATTTTAAATGCGGGAGATAGACTTTTAAAGCAGTACAAGGTCTTCAGACATTGGTTAAAAAAAAAACTAAAATCTTAAACATTACTAAGTAGTTAAATTGTTGATATCTAAAGATAGTTTGGTTTGCTTCATTCTGGGGTTATTAGATTGTTCAATTTGGCTGCTTTTTCCCCCGATTTGGAAAGCTTAAAGAAATATGATGCGATCTGTGGAACGACGGGACTGAGTTGACAGTGTTGCCCCCACTACAATCAGAATCATATATTTTGATTGGGGGCTTTGTCCTGAGTGGTCTTAACACTTTGTCTCTAACCCTGTGCTGTACCTGGGAGTGTTTGATGGGGACAGTGTAGAGGGAGCTTTACTCTGTATCTAACCCCCGTGCTGTACCTGTCCTGGGAGTGTTTGATGGGGACAGTGTAGAGGGAGCTTTACTCTGTATCTAACCCCCGTGCTGTACCTGTCCTGGGAGTGTTTGATGGGGACAGTGTGGAGGGAGCTTTACTCTGTATCTAACCCCCGTGCTGTACCTGTCCTGGGAGTGTTTGATGGGGACAGTGTGGAGGGAGCTTTACTCTGTATCTAACCCCTGTGCTGTACCTGTCCTGGGAGCGTTTGATGGGGACAGTGTAGAGGGAGCTTTACTCTGTATCTAACCCCTGTGCTGTACCTGTCCTGGGAGCGTTTGATGGGGACAGTGTAGAGGGAGCTTTACTCTGTATCTAACCCCTGTGCTGTACCTGTCCTGGGAGTGTTTGATGGGGACAGTGTGGAGGGAGCTTTACTCTGTATCTAACCCCTGTGCTGTACCTGTCCTGGGAGCGTTTGATGGGGACAGTGTAGAGGGAGCTTTACTCTGTATCTAACCCCTGTGCTGTACCTGTCCTGGGAGCGTTTGATGGGGACAGTGTAGAGGGAGCTTTACTCTGTATCTAACCCCTGTGCTGTACCTGTCCTGGGAGCGTTTGATGGGGACAGTGTAGAGGGAGCTTTACTCTGTATCTAACCCCTGTGCTGTACCTGTCCTGGGTGTGTTTGATGGGGGACAGTGCAGAGGGAGTTTTACTCTGTATCTAACCCCCATGCTCTACCTGTCCTGGGGGTGTTTGATGGGGACAGTGTAGAGGGAGTTTTACTCTGTATCTAACCCCCGTGCTGTACCTGGGAGTGTTTGATGGGGACAGTGTAGAGGGAGCTTTACTCTGTATCTAACCCCCATGCTCTACCTATCCTGGGGGTGTTTGATGGGGGACAGTGTAGAGGGAGTTTTACTCTGTACCTAACCCCCATGCTCTACCTGTCCTGGGAGCGTTTGATGGGGACAGTGTAGAGGGAGTTTTACTCTGTATCTAACCCCCATGCTCTACCTGTCCTGGGGGTGTTTGATGGGGACAATGTAGAGGGAGTTTTACTCTGTATCTAACCCCCATGCTCTACCTGTCCTGGGAGCGTTTGATGGGGACAGTGTAGAGGGAGCTTTACTCTGTATCTAACCCCTGTGCTGTACCTGTCCTGGGAGTGTTTGATGGGGACAATGTAGAGGGAGTTTTACTCTGTATCTAACCCCCGTGCTGTACCTGTCCTGGGAGTGTTTGATGGGGACAGTGTAGAGGGAGCTTTACTCTGTATCTAACCCCTGTGCTGTACCTGTCCTGGGGGTGTTTGATGGGGACAGTGTAGAGGGAGCTTTACTCTGTATCTAACCCCTGTGCTGTACCTGTCCTGGGAGCGTTTGATGGGACAGTGTAGAGGGAGTTTTACTCTGTATCTAACCCCTGTGCTGTACCTGTCCTGGGAGTGTTTGATGGGGACAGTGTCGAGGTGTGGAATGGATTTTTATTTTTTTTTATTCGTTTTGTGGGCATTGCTGGCTAGGCCAGCATTTACTGGCCTTCCCTAATTGCCCTTGAACGGAGTGGCTTGCTAGGCCATTTCAGAGGGCAGTTAAGTCAAACATATTGCTGTGGGTCTGGAGTCACATGTGAACCAGACCAGGTAAGGACAGCAGATATCCTTCCCTAAAGGACATTAGTGAACCAGATGGGTTTTTAACAATTGACAATGGTTTCATTGTGCCCATTAGACTGGCTTTTAATTCCAGATTTTTATTAATTGAACTCAAAATTGACCATCTGCCACGGTGGGATTCGATCCCATGTCCCCAGAGCATAGGCCTGGGCTCTGGATTACTAGTCCAGTGAGACGCGCACCACCTCCCCAGTCCCGCATCGGGAGCCCATTCCCCGTAATACAGCCTCTGACCTCAGGGAACTCCGGTGACCCTCAGGGTCCACTCCACTCAACCCTCAGGAGCACCTTTTACCTGCAGATTCTTCTTCCTGTGGAAGGTGATGGACTTGGCCTTGACCTTCCGGTCCTTGATGTCCACTTTGTTGCCGCACAAGACGATGGGAATGTTCTCGCAGACACGCACCAGGTCCCGATGCCAGTTTGGGACGTTCTTGTAGGTGACCCTGGCTGTCACATCGAACATGATAATTGCACACTGTGCTGCAGTAGGTGGGTTGGGAGAAAGACACCAGGAGTCAGTTAGAGCGAGCAAGATAAATGTGAGGTTATCCACTTTGGTAGCAAAAACAGGAAGGCAGATTATCTGAATGGCTATAAACTGAGAGGGGAATATGCAGTGAGACCTGGGTGTTCTCGTACACCAGTTGCTGAAGGTAAGCATGCAGGTCCAACAGGTGGCAAAGGCAAATGGTATGTTGGCCTTCATAGCGAGAGGATTCGAGTACAGGAGCAGGGATGTCTTGCTGCAATTGTACAGGGCCTTGGTGAGGCCACACCTGGAATATTGTGTGCAGTTTTGGTCTCCTTATCTGAGGAAGGATGTTCTTGCTATAGAGGGAATGCAGCGAAGGTTTACCAGACTGATTCCTGGGACGATGGGACTCACATATGAGGAGAGATTGAATTAGTTAGGATTATATTCGCTGGAGTTCAGGAGAGAGAGTGGGGGGATCTCATAGAAACCTATAAAATTCTAACAGGACTTGACAGGGTAGATGCAGGAAGGATGTTCCCGATGGTGGGGGGAGTCCAGAACCAGGGGTCATAGTCCAAGGATACAGGGTAAACCTTTCAGGACTGAGATGAGGAGAAATTACTTCACCCAGAGTGGTGAGCCTGTGGAAAGCACAGTTGAGGCCAAAACATTGTATGTTTTCAAGAAGGAGCTATAGCTCTTGGGTCTAAAGGGATCCAAGGGTATGGGGCGAAAGCTGGAACAGGTTACTGAGTTGGATGATCAGTCATGATCATAATGAATGGCAGAGCAGGCTCGAAGGGCTGAATGGCCTGCTCCTATTTTCTATGTTTCTAAGAGACAGAGCGCTCGAGATTGAGCAGACTGGGCCGATATTCCCTGGAGTTTAGAGGAATGAGAGGTGATCTGATTGAAATGTATAAAATTCTGAGAGGGTTTGACAGAGTAGATGCTGAGAGGCTGATTTCCCCCCCCCCCCCCCCCAAACCCCGGATAGAGAGTCTAGAACTGGGGGAGGGGGGTATCACAGTCTCAGGATAAGGGGGCGGCCATTTGGGACTGAGATGAGGAGAAATGTCTCCACTCTGAGGGTTGTGAATCTTTGGAATTCTCTACCCCAGAGAGCTGTGGATGCTCAGTCATTGAGTATATTCAAGACGGAGATCGAGGGATTTTTGGACACGAAGGGAATTGTGGGATACGGGGAGAGGGCGGGAAAGTGGAGAAGATGTCGAAGATCAGCCATGATCTTATTGAATGGGGGGAGCAGGCTCGAGGGGCCGAATGGCCTCCTCCTGCTCCTTATGTGTTTACGAGTATCACTCCAAGGTTGAGAGGGAACATTTGCCAGTCTGAGACAGACTGGCAGCATCAGAGAGAGGGTTAATGTTCATGTATGTGAATGCACGGAGTGTAGTTAGTAAGACTGGTGAGGTACAGGCGCAGATTGCCATGTGGAAATATGATGTTGTGGCTATAACAGAGACCTGGCTCAAAAAAGGGCAGGACTGGGTGTTAAATATTCCTGGATACAAGGAAAGATAGGAAAGGAAAAAAGGGGGATGGGTGGCAGTATTGATTAGGGAGAGCATTGCAGTGGACTACAGACCTCCAAACAGTCAGGGAGAGATAGAGGAGCAGATATGTAGGCAAATCTCAGAGAGGTGTAAAAACAATAGGGTAATAGTAGTCGGGGATTTCAACTTCCCCAATATTAACTGGGATAGTCTTAGTGCAAAAGGCTTAAAAGGGGGCAGAATTCTTAAAATGCATACAGGAGAGCTTTTTGAGCCAGTACGTAGAAAGTCCTACAAGAGAAGGGGCAGTACTGGACCTAATCCTAGGGAATGAAGCTGGACAAGTGGTAGAAGTGTCAGTGGGTTTCGGGGATAGTGTCCATAACTCGGTAAGACTTAAGGTAGTTATGGAAAAGGACATAGATGGACCAGAAATAAAGGTACTGAATTGGGGGAAGGCCGATTTCAATATGATAAAACAGGATCTGGCGAAAGTGGACTGGGAGCAGCTACCCATAGGAAAGTCTACATCACATCAGTGGGAGTCAAAGAGGAAATTGAGAGAGAGTTCAGAGCCAACATGTACCAGTTAAGGTGAAGGGTAGGACCAACAGGTCTAGGGAACCCTGGATGTCAAGGGATATAGAGGATTGGATCAGGAAAAAAAAAGGAGACCTACGGCAGATCCCAAGTGCTGAAAACAGCGGAGGCACTAGATGAGTATAGAAAGTGTAGGGTGGCACTTAAAGTAATTAGGAGAGTGAAGAGGGGACATGAAAAAACACTGGCGGGCAAGATAAAGGAAAATCCCAAGACATTTTATAAGTATATTAAGGGTAAGAGGATAACCAGGGAAAGATTAGGGCCCAACGTGGCAATCTTTATGTGGAGCCGGAGGACATAGGTGAGGTTTGAAATGATTTTCATCTGTGTTCGCTATGGAGAAGGATGATGTTGGTGTAGAGATCAGGGAAGGGGATTGTGATATACTTGAACATATTAGTATTGAAAGGAAATATTAGCTGTTTTAGCAGGCTTAAAAGTGGATAAATCCCCAGGCCCAGATGAGATGTATCCCAGGCTGTTTTGTGAGGCAAGGGAGGAGATAGCAGGGGCTCTGACACAAATTTTCAAATCCTGTCTGGCCACAGGAGAGGGACCAGAGGACTGGAGGACTGCGAACGTGGTACCATTATTCAAGAAGAGTAGCAGGGATAAACCAGGTAATTACAGGCCGGTGAGTCTAACATCGGTGGTTGGGAAAATATTGGAAAAAATTCTGAGGGACAGGATTAATCTCTACTTGGAGAGGCAGGGATTAATCAGGGATAGTCAGCATGGCTTTGTCAGGGGGAGATTGTGTCTAACTAACTAGGTTGAGTTTTTCGAGGAGGTGACTAGATGTGCAGATGAGGGTAAAGCAGTTGATGTAGTCTACATGGACGTCAGTAAGGCTTTTGATAAGGTCCCACATGGGAGATTGGTTAAGAAGGTAAGAGCCCATGGGATCCAGGGCAATTTGGCAAATTGGATCCAAAATTGGCTTAGTGGCAGGAAGCAGAGGGTGATGGTCGAGGACTGTTTTTGCGATTGGAAGCCTGTGACCAGTGGTGTCCCACAGGGATCGGTGCTGGGACCCTTGCTGTTTGTAGTGTACATCAATGATTTAGACGTGAATATAGGAGGTATGATCAGTGAGCTCACAGAAGACACGAAAATTGGTGGTGTCGTAAACAGAGAGGAGGAAATCCTTATACAGGACAATAAAGATGGGCTGGTAAGATGGGCGGAGCAGTGGCAAACAGAATTTAATCCTGAGAAGTGTGAGGTGGGAGGACTAACAAGGCAAGGGAATATACAATGGATGGTAGGACCCTAGGAAGTACAGAGGGTCAGAGGGACCTTGGTGTACTTGTCCATAGATCACTGAAGGCAGCAGCACAGGTGGATAAGGTGGTTAGGAAGGCATATGGGATACTTGCCTTGATTAGCTGAGGTATAGAATATAAGAACAGGGAGGTTATGATGGAGTTGTATAAAACACTAGTTAGGCCACAGCTGGAGTACTGTGTACAGTTCTGGTCACCACACTACAGGAAGGATGTGATTGCACTGGAGAGGGTGCAGAGGAGATTCACCAGGATGTTGCCTGGGCTGGAGCATTTCAGCTATGAAGAGAGACTGGATAGGCTGGGGTTGTTTTCCTTGAAGCAGAGAAGGCTGAGAGGGGACATGATTGAGGTGTACAAGATTATGAGGGGCATTGATAGGTTAGATAGGAAGAATCTTTTTCCCTTAGCGGAGGAGTCAATAACCAGGGGGCATAGATTTAAGGTAAGGGGCAGGAGGTTTAGAGGGGATTTGAGAAAAAACAATTTCACCCAGCGAGTGGTTGGGATCTGGAAGACACTGCCTGAAGAGGTGGTGGAGCCAGGAACCCTCACAACATTTAAGTATTTAGATGAGCACCTGAAACACCATAGCATACAAGGTTACGGGCCAAGTGCAGGAATATGGGATTAGAATAGTTGGGTGCTGGATGGCCGGCACAAACACAATGGACCGAAGGGCCTGTTTCTGTGCTGTATAACTCTATGACTCAGAGGGGTCGAGGCCAAAATCAATTTGGCTAGAGCTAAGGAACAAAAAAGGTGCAGTTAGATTGCTTGGTGTTGTCTATAAGCCACCAGCTGGTGGGAAGAACTTGGAGGAACAAATTTGCAAGGAAATCACAGAGAGATGCAAAAGGGTAGTTATAATGAGGGACTTTTAATTCTCCAAACATAGACTGGGATAACAGTAGTGTAAAGGGCAGTGAGGGGCAAGAGTTCCTAGAGTGTGTTCAGGAAAATTTTCTACAACAGTATGTTGCTAGTCCAATGAGAAAGGAGACACTGCTAGACCTGGTTCTTGGGAATGAGGTGAGCCAAGTAGATCAAGTGTCAGTAGGATGAGCATTTAGGGGATAGTGATCATTGTGTCAAAAGGTTTAGGCTGACTATAGAAAAAGGACAAAGAACAATTCAGGGTCAGAATAATTAACTGGGGGAAGGCTAACTTCAATGAGGTAAGAATGGATCTGGGGCGAATAAATTGGAGTCAAAAGCTGGCAGGAAACTGACAGATAAACAAGGGGCTACCTTCAAAGAAGTAGTTTGAGCACAGTCGAGGTATGTTCCCTCAAAGGGGAAAAGGCAAACAAATCCAGAGCTCCCTGGATGACAAAATAGGTTGAGATGAAGATAAAGAAGAAAAAGTGTGTATAAATCATTGAAGGTGGTCGGACAGGTTGAGAGAGCACTTAACAAAGCATACAGTATCCTGCGCTTTATTAATAGAGTACAAGAGCAAGGAGGTTATGTTGAACTTATATAAGACACTAGTTCGGCCTCAGCTGGAGTATTGTGTCCAGTTCTTGGTGCTGCACTTCCGCAAAGATGTGAGGGCATTGGAGAGAGTACAGAAAAGATTCACAAGAGTGGTTCCAGGGATGAGGAATTTCAGTTATGAAGATAGATTGGATGGTTAGGACTGTTTTCCTTGGATAGAGAAGGCTGAGAGGTGATTTGATAGAGGCATTCAAAATCATGAGGGGGTCTGGACAGAGTTGATAGAGAGAAACTGTTCCCACTCGCGAAAGGATCGAGAACGAGAGGGCAGAGATTTAAAGTATTTGGTAAGAGAAGCAAAAGTGAGATGAGGAAAAACTTTTTCACACAGCGAGTGGTTAAGGTCTGGAATGTGCTGCCTGAGAACATGGTGGAGGCAGGTTCAATTGAAACATTCAGAAGAGAATTAGAGAGTTATATGAAAAGGAGGAATGTGCAGCGTTACGTGGAGGAGGCAGGGGAATGGGACTGATTGAGTTGCTCTTCCAGAGAGCCGGTGCCAACAAGATGGGCCGAATGGCCTCCTTCTGCACTTTATCGATTCTGTGATACTTGCCTACTCTGGAAGGATAGGGGAAGGGAGACAGGATGGGACTCACCTTGAATGTAGTAGCCGTCTCGCAGGCCTCCAAACTTCTCCTGGCCGGCCGTGTCCCAGACGTTGAAACGGATGGCCCCTCTGTTGGTGTGGAAGGTCAGAGGGTGGACCTCCACTCCCAGGGTGGCTGCCAGACAGCAATGGAGGAAGGGAAGCAGAGAAAGTGAGGCAGGCACAGACAGAAGAAACACGATCGCAACACCCCGTCCCAAATCAGGAGCCCATTGGCCAAAACATAGCTTCTGAAACCAGACCCCCTGAACTCTCCTGTGACCCTCAGGGGTCACTCCACTGCGGCTTCACAGGAGAGAGAGCGCGCGAGTGAGAGCTAGAGCGCAGGGGGATGGGGGCGGAGAGATTTAGGGAGGGAATTCCAGAGCTTAGGGCCCAGGCAGCTGAAGGCACGGCCGCCAATGGTGGAGCGATTAAAATCGGGGGATGCTCAAGAGGGAGGGAGGAGGCGACAGAGGGGATGGTGGGGGCGGGAGGAGGCGACAGAGGGGATGGTGGGGGCGGGAGGAGGCGACAGAGATACAGGGGAGATGGTGGGGACTGGAGGAGGTTACAGAGTCAGAGGAGATGGTAGGGGCGGGACGGGTGAAGCAAGGCAAGCAGACTCTGCCTACACACTGCCAAAAGACCACAACCTCACTCACCCTCTTGACGCTCCTGTCCAATGCAGAGCTGCCCACCCCCACCTCACAAGCTGACTCCCTTCCACTGAGACGTCCAAAACCGCCCCCCTCCGTTCAGCCCCCGCTGTTTAGCGAGACCGGCGCAGCGAGCGAACTCAGCTTACCGACGTATTTCTTCTCAAACTCGCCACTCACGTGCCGCTTCACAAAGGTGGTTTTGCCCGTGCCGCCATCCCCAACCAGGACTAGCTGAAAGAGAGGGTGAGAGAGAGAGTTAGCTAAAGGTACTGACTATGCGGACAGGCTGGGGGGGGGGGGGGGGAAGATGGGTGGAACTCCTAACCCAGCTCCATACAACTTTTCACAGACTCTCGAAAACCTTTACTCGTCCACATTCCCTGTATCTTTCGGGACTTGGGCAACGCTGCCCAGACTCAGTTATTCCGCATCCCCAGTTGCCCCTTCAGCTGCTTTTGAGACAACTGAGGGGTCACTAGAGAGGGCAGTTAAGGGTTGGGCGTGGGACTGGAAGCACACATAAGCCCAGACTGGGTGACCAACAGCAACAAGTTGCAGATAGACAGTGTATTTAACCTTGTAAAATGTTCAAAAGCGCTTCAAAGCAGAGATTATCAAACATTATTCGACCCCGAGCCACATATGGAGATATTAGAGACAGGTGACCAAAAGGTGGGTCAAAGAGGGAGGTTTTAAGGAGTATCTTGAAGGAGGAGAGAGAGAAGCAGAGGGGTTTAGGAAGGAATTCCAGAGCTTCAGGCTCCAGGCAGCTGAAGGCACGACCGCCAATGGGTGGAGCAATTAAAATCGGGGCGGTGCTCGAGGCGCCGGAATTGGAGAAGTGCAGAGATAACGGAGGGTTGTAGGGGCCGGAGGAGGTTACAGAGATAGGGAGGGTTGGTCGGAGGTTAGAGGTGGGCAGTGTCGTAGGGGCTGCCACAGAACCGGAAGAGTTCTGATACAACAATTACGGACTAACTCTGAAGAGTTATGAAAACGGACTTTGTCTTAAAAAAACCCTTTATTTTAAAAAGTGAACAATGGTCAAAATGGCCACCGAAGAAAGAGGGGATTGGCCTTCTGCATATCCAAACAGTCAAAGGACAAATCTTCAAAGCCAAAAAGTGTTCATGAAACCCAGCTTACACCTATCCCAGAATAACATTCCAGAATTGAATGTCTTCTTCTGAAACAAAGGAGGTGTGAAGTAACCACATCCTGGGCCATTGTGCGATCGCCTTGGGGAAGAGAGGCGAATGTCTCCTACTAGGTGAGAGGTGACACGGTTTTACCTTAAAAAAAGAGAGACCCCCGACCCAGAAGGTGAAGTTACTTCTAACAGCTTGAGTTCCAGCCAAGCTAGGGAGCACAGTGCCCTGCTGAAAAAATTCTACATCTATGGTATACAGCAGTGACAGCTGTAAGTAACCTACCATCTTCAACAGAACCTTCTATCAAGAAAGAAATCTACAATCATATCAGGCCTGCAACCATCTAGAACTTGACTCTCAGGAGAATTCAACAGGTTTCTCAACCTTTCCGCCCACTGAAAACCACCTTCCTTTTTCCCTTCTCTGTCTCTTCTCTGTGCGTGTGCACACACATGAGCAAATGTGTGAGCTGATGAATGATGAGCCGTTGCGACAATTTCAGGATAAGGCTTATTGATCAATAAACAATTTGACTTTCTGTTTTTAAAAACCTGGAAGAAAACCTGCCGTTGTCTGTTTATTTGAAAAATAAAACACCAAGGGGCTAACTTCTTCACACAAATACAATTGCTGCAGTCGGGTGGGGAGTTGAACAGTGGGAACCACCCACATCACACCACATGGTCGTAACTGGGGCTCGTCCGGGACCTGTACTGCCAGATAAATGAAAGTTTTGGAAAACAGGAAGAAAACTGACCTCTAAAATTGTGGGAAAATAAACAAACAGGTTTTCTTCTGTTTTTTTTCCTACAGTACTAGAAACAAAAGAGATGGTCACCTTTAATGCTAAGGAGTTTGTAGTGCAGGGAGAGCTGCCCCTTGATCAGTTAAACAAATTAAGTGTTGAAGATTTAAAAAGCTTAGCTGCAGAGATGGGAATCACTTTCAGACAAAAAGTAAAAAAACACCTGAACTAGTGAAAAGTCTAGACAACCATTTCAAACGTACTCCTGAACTACAAGACGCCAACATGGAACCAGAGACTGAAAAATCATTCGAGCTAGAATCCAGCTGCAGATGAAAAGGGAAGAAACACAAAAACAGGGAAAGAAAATTTCAGTTGAAAGAGAAAGTACAATTGCAAACGGTTTGAGTTAGAGCGTGCAAACCCAAAATGAAAATGCTGCCTGTCACTCAAACCTCATCCCCAATTCAGAGCAAAACTTTGATGTGCTGAGACACTCAAGACTGGTGCCAAAATTTAATGAGGAGGAGGAGGAGTCGTCATATTTTATCTCTTTTGAGAAAATAGCTACCAGGCTAAAATGGCCGAAAGAATTCTGGACTCTCCTCTTACAAGGCACGTTCGTGGGTCAGGCTCGTGAGGTTTCTTTTCCCTGTTATCGGAAGAAAGTTCCCCTAATTACGAACAAACTAAAACTGCAATTCTAAATACATATGAGCTGGTACCAGAAGCACACAGACAGAGATACCGACACACCTGGAAAAGACCCACAGAGATTCACATTGAATTTGAAAGAATTAAACATATGGATTGCGATTGCTGGATACGATCTCTCAAGCTAGAACCTTCATACGAAAATGAGAGAAGTGATGTTGCTGGAAGAGTTTAAAAATAGCATCCCAAGTAGTGCAAGAACCCTCAAAGAACAAAAGAGTCACAAGAGTAAAACAGCTGATGACTATGAATTAATATATAAATCCCCAACGCTGAATAAATTTGGGCCGAGTAACTCATGTACGCGAGGTAGAGATAGCAGGGATGCAGTGATGGGCTCGAAAGAAAAGGAGAGCAGGGAAAGAAAACGCAACTAGTCCCCAACTTTTAAAAGGGGGAACCCAGGGATCCGCCGGACATGTTTCCAGTGTGGCAAATCTGGGCACGTCCACGCCAATTGTTGGCATGCCAAAAAACAGCAGGAGGCGCTGCAGTCAAGTTTGTGTCTGTGGCTTTAAAAGTGATAAGCCTGTGTCCTA
>NW_027140211.1:152500-157500 GCF_036365525.1 Heterodontus francisci | reverse complement strand
ATGATTTGCCCCCGTCGTCAGATTGACAAAGAGTCTGGTTATTCAGTTGGCCTAATTTTGGAAATTGGTTAATGAGTTGTCACTTCAACTTTTGGCCGCGGTTGGCTGCAATGAGTCTTGCCGGGCTTAATAGTCGGCGTGGGGGTGAATTTGCGAAGGTGGCCGTGTTTGTATGCATGTTTGCCGGCGTGTTTAGGAAGGTTGGGTGGGTGGGTGGTTGTGTGGGCGCCGTGGTCTGAGGGCACATCCTGTGGGATGTGGGAGGCGGGGGAAGGAGAGCGCCCTTGGTGCGTGTGTCTAGGCGATGCATTGCGGAAGGATGGGCGGGTGGGGCCGGGCGTGTGGGTTCCCGACTTATCGGTGAACCATTTGCTACTGCGGGGCCAAAGCAAAAGGGAAAGCATAAGGGCGCAGGCTGCCCTCTGCGGGACAGGTCCGGCCCTGACGCCGGTTTACGATTTCTCCGGTAAAGCACCTGTCGGGTGGCGACCGGAGGGTCTTTGCAGGGCCTGGATCTCCGAGCCCGTGGGACAGGCGGGAAAGGGTGGCGGCAGCCGGTTGAAGTCCCGACCCTGGGCAGCCTCCCGGTCCTACCTCCATAACTTCGGCGAGGAGGGTCCGATCCCCGCGCGGTCGACGGCAGGCGGTAGGGCTCGGAGGGGCGCGGCCTGGTCCGCGAGTGCCCCGGCGCCGCCCCTCTGCCCGTCCGAGGGACAGTAGGAAATGGCCATACCGCTTTCCGGCCGATTGCCGCCGGACGTCCGGCCGCATTCGCTCGGTCTGCGCGGCCGGCGGTAGCCGGGGGCGAGGGGCATCGGGCGGTGGCGGAACCAGGCCGGCCCGACCGCTGGGGGCCGCCCGGGCGACGTTTGAATCTGTCGGGTCGGACCGCCGAATCCCGCGGGATTTCGGGATCGAATCTGCGGGTGGAATCGGCACCTCGTCCCGCTGTCCGGTTCCCCCCGGTCGACTGCAACGGGTTTCCGAGGCCCGTCGGTCAGGCGCGGTTCGCTCCGCAATCCGCCGGCCGATCGGCACCGGGCGGGGCTCTACGGAAAGAGGGGACCCTCCCGCGTCGAGTGCCGGCGCACCGACCCCGCAGGCTGACCGGGAAGGTGAAGACTCACCCCGCTGAATGCCCGGCCCCGGGTACCCTCCGGCTCCGGGGCCATAACTTCGGGGAGGGAGGTCCGATCCCCGCGCGGTCGACGGCAGGCGGTAGGGCTCGGAGGGGCGCGGCCTGGTCCGCGAGTGCCCCGGCGCCGCCCCTCTGCCCGTCCGAGGGACAGTAGGAAATGGCCATACCGCTTTCCGGCCGATTGCCGCCGGACGTCCGGCCGCATTCGCTCGGTCTGCGCGGCCGGCGGTAGCCGGGGGCGAGGGGCATCGGGCGGTGGCGGAACCAGGCCGGCCCGACCGCTGGGGGCCGCCCGGGCGACGTTTGAATCTGTCGGGTCGGACCGCCGAATCCCGCGGGATTTCGGGATCGAATCTGCGGGTGGAATCGGCACCTCGTCCCGCTGTCCGGTTCCCCCCCGTCGACTGCAACGGGTTTCCGAGGCCCGTCGGTCAGGCGCGGTTCGCTCCGCAATCCGCCGGCCGATCGGCACCGGGCGGGGCTCTACGGAAAGAGGGGACCCTCCGGCGTCGAGTGCCGGCGCACCGACCCCGCAGGCTGACCGGGAAGGTGAAGACTCACCCCGCTGAATGCCCGGCCCCGGGCACCCTCCGGCGCCGGGGCCATAACTTCGGGGAGGGAGGTCCGAGCTCCGCGCGGTCGACGGCAGGTGAAAGGGGCCGGTGCGCCGCGGAAGGCGACAGCAGTCCCGTCAGGCTGCACCTCTGCTCGGGCGAACGGCGTCAGGAAAAGGGGAGAGCACTTCCCCACCGATAGCTCCGGAACGCCCGGACCCATTGGCCCGCGGCACCGGTGGCTGCTAGAGGGCCTCCGGCGCCGTCAGCCGGGGTACGTCCCAGGCCGGCCGGACGGCGGGCAGCCGGAGGCAACGGCCTGGAACGGAGCCAGACTTGAGTCGTTCCGTGCCGTGGGCAAAAAGGCAGGGCTGCGGGTCAGCGCAGTTTGGCAAACCTAGCCGCAAGTGCGGGAAGGGCGGAGGAGCACACGGACGCCGCCTTCCCAAACTGAGCCCAAAGTGCCCAGGCATGCCCCCTTGATCTCGCCTAATCAGTGAGCCCAAAATAATTTCAGAGTGTGGAAACCTTATCCAAAAAGGTCGAAAAGAACGGCCAGAGATCAAGTCCGAAAGGGGAAATCAGTAACAAGCAAGCAGAGTAATCATTAACCAAAAAGCGCAAAATTATGTTAAAAGTGTGAAATCATTAACCAAAAACTCGAAAATAATGTCCAGAGACTAAGTCCGAAAGGGCAAATGGTTAACCAGTAAGCAGAGTCATCATTAACCAAAAATCGCAAAAGTAAGTAAAAAGTGTGAAATCATTAACCAAAAATCGCAAAAGTAAGTAAAAAGTGTGAAATCATTAACCAAAAACTCGAAAATAATCTCCAGAGACTAAGTCCGAAAGGGCAAATGGTTAACCAGTAAGCAGAGTAATCATTAACCAAAAAGCGCAAAAATATGTTAAAAGTGTGAAATCATTAACCAAAAATCGCAAAAGTAAGTAAAAAGTGTGAAATCATTAACCAAAAAGTCGAAAATAATGTCCAGAGACTAAGTCCGAAAGGGCAAATGGTTAACCAGTAAGCAGAGTAATCATTAACCAAAAAGCGCAAAAATATGTTAAAAGTGTGAAATCATTAACCAAAAACTCGAAAATAATGTCCAGAGACTAAGTCCGAAAGGGCAAATGGTTAACCAGTAAGCAGAGTAATCATTAACCAAAAAGGGCAAAAGTAAGTAAAAAGTATGAAATCATTAACCAAAAAGTCGAAAATAATGCCCAGAGACTAAGTCCGAAAGGGCAAATGGTTAACCAGAAAATCCGTCGAATAATGTCCAGAGACTAAGTCCGAAAGGGCAAATGGTTAACCAGTGGAAGGGCGATCAAGCGGAAAAATTTGCCCCGGTTACCCGGGATGGAGTTCCAGAGGTCCGGCCAGAGTTGTCAAATTCGTCCCGCTGATCGGACGCTTGTCATTCGGGTGGCTGGGGGTTGGCGGGGTATCTGCACAGTAGTAGGAGGTGGCAAGTCGGGACTTGGACGTTTATTCCAAGAGTCCACCCGAGCCTCCAGGTCTGCAGAGACCGACCCTAGCTGCCGCCCAACCGACTTTTAAGCCTTTTTCGGATGGGGATTTTTTCCCATTTTCGTCCATTTTTCGGGTTTTCTGTCGGGCTTAATAGGCGGCAGCCTGACCCCCGGCCGAGGCGGGGGGCGCACTCTCCCTTGCGTAAGGGTCCGGATTTGCCCCGGAAAGTGCCCCCGACGGCCTCCCGACCCGGGTGCCTGCAGGGCGGGGGAAAGGGTAGTCCCAGCCGCAGGAAATCATTAACCAAAAGACTTAGCCGTCGGGGCAGAGGCTAAGACCCGGGCTGGTGAAATCATTAACCAAAAGGAATGCACCCTTTTCCGAAAGTGCAGGCCGAAATAAGGCGAGCCTTGGGCCGGGAAGGCCAAAACCCCCAACTCATGGAAGTGTATGGGGTCGGACTCGGCGACTTTCCCGGGCCCCGAGTTGACCTTTCCCCACGGGGGCGGTCAAGTTGCTCCCGCCAAGAGGGCACGTTGCATTTGCTGCCGCTCTAGTCCCCGGGCTAGTTAATCAGTTGCCGTCGGAAGTCCCGATGCCGAAATGAAAAATGGCCGTTGCGGCGATTTGGCGCCTCATTTTCGGAAGGACTACCGGCAGGCAACCCGCCGAATTGACACTTGCGATTCGGGTGGCTGGGGGTTGGCGGGGTACCCGGAGATTTTCGGGAACTCGATTTTCAGAACTTTTGCTGGCAGCGGTTGCACTTGCAAAGTGGCCGAAGAAGTGCTCCCTCAAGGAAGGACCTTCTTTTGAAATAAAAGACCTTCCGAAGAGTGCCTGGAAGTCATTTATGAGCATTTAAGGGTAAATCTGGCGGACTTTCCATGCTCTGTTGCCGGCTCTGAAATATCGCACAGTTGGGTCTAGGCCGGTAGACTGGCTGTGAAAACAGACAAAGTGTTTTGGCGAGCGAGAGAAAACAAGGCCTTGGAACAGATTGGGGGGTGCGGAGGCACACCACACCCACAGGAAAAGAATTAATGAAAAAAAAACCAAAGTCTATGACATGTCTGTTGGTACAGTGAGAAAAGCAAAGAAGGGAGGCTGCGATGGCAGAGCAAAGCCGACCTTCATACAGATATACATGTCAAAGAAAGAAACTATGCCCGCAAAAGACTTGGTGCGAAATAACAAGGCTCCTTGTGAACGGTTATCTTTGTCTGTCAGGCGCAGATTGTGGCGGCGTCGCCTGGTTTCCTTGGGTTGCACTACATGTATGTCCTAGTCTCAAACGAAAAGTGCGTGCCCAGAATTTTGTCCAAGTTAGGCGACGCACGCCGGCTGGCATCACCTCTCCGTGCGAGCGCCGAAAGCTTTGGTCGACCTGTTTGGCTACGCTGGTCGCGGTTGCTCCTTACAGTGATGGGGACGGAAAACCGATGCGAGTTGACCAGGCGACGTCAACCAAGTTGCATGCTTTCTCCCCCCCCCCCCGCCGCCGCCAACCCCACACTGTGTGAAAGGAAAAAAAAGTGCGTGCCCAGGTCACTCGATCGATACGGCGAGGACTGTCCGACGTTGGAGGGCCCAGGCGGGCTAGCATTTATTTGCTGGTGTTTCAGGCTCAGCGGTTACCTCCCGTTTCTGTCCCTTGTGTCAGACGGACATTCCTCTCGAGAGTTTGGCCACTTGGTCGGCGGCGTGCTAGGTAGATTACTCGTTGTGCGCCGTCTCCTGTGTGCTGATCTCTGTGCTGTTCGTGTGAGGCCGAGACGTCCCACTGGTCGCTACCGCAGTGGTCCGATTGTGAAGCTCCGGAGCGGGGCGT
>NW_027140211.1:135000-142500 GCF_036365525.1 Heterodontus francisci | reverse complement strand
CGTCGTCAGATTGACAAAGAGTCTGGTTAATCAGTTGTCCAAATGTTGTAAATTGGTTAATGAGTTGTCACTTCAACTTTTGGCCGCGGTTGGCTACAATGAGTCTTGCCGGGCTTAATAGTCGGCGTGCGGGGGTGACCTTGCGAAGGCTAGCAGTGGGCAGAACCGGTTTATGATTTGCTCCCGTCGTCAGATTGACAAAGAGTCTGGTTAATCAGTTGTCCAAATGTTGTAAATTGGTTAATGAGTTGTCACTTCAACTTTTGGCCGCGGTTGGCTACAATGAGTCTTGCCGGGCTTAATAGTCGGCGTGCGGGGGTGACTTTGCGAAGGCTAGCAGTGGGCAGAACCGGTTTATGATTTGCCCCCGTCGTCAGATTGACAAAGAGTCTGGTTATTCAGTTGGCCTAATTTTGGAAATTGGTTAATGAGTTGTCACTTCAACTTTTGGCCGCGGTTGGCTGCAATGAGTCTTGCCGGGCTTAATAGTCGGCGTGGGGGTGAATTTGCGAAGGTGGCCGTGTTTGTATGCATGTTTGCCGGCGTGTTTAGGAAGGTTGGGTGGGTGGGTGGTTGTGTGGGCGCCGTGGTCTGAGGGCACATCCTGTGGGATGTGGGAGGCGGGGGAAGGAGAGCGCCCTTGGTGCGTGTGTCTAGGCGATGCATTGCGGAAGGATGGGCGGGTGGGGCCGGGCGTGTGGGTTCCCGACTTATCGGTGAACCATTTGCTACTGCGGGGCCAAAGCAAAAGGGAAAGCATAAGGGCGCAGGCTGCCCTCTGCGGGACAGGTCCGGCCCTGACGCCGGTTTACGATTTCTCCGGTAAAGCACCTGTCGGGTGGCGACCGGAGGGTCTTTGCAGGGCCTGGATCTCCGAGCCCGTGGGACAGGCGGGAAAGGGTGGCGGCAGCCGGTTGAAGTCCCGACCCTGGGCAGCCTCCCGGTCCTACCTCCATAACTTCGGCGAGGAGGGTCCGATCCCCGCGCGGTCGACGGCAGGCGGTAGGGCTCGGAGGGGCGCGGCCTGGTCCGCGAGTGCCCCGGCGCCGCCCCTCTGCCCGTCCGAGGGACAGTAGGAAATGGCCATACCGCTTTCCGGCCGATTGCCGCCGGACGTCCGGCCGCATTCGCTCGGTCTGCGCGGCCGGCGGTAGCCGGGGGCGAGGGGCATCGGGCGGTGGCGGAACCAGGCCGGCCCGACCGCTGGGGGCCGCCCGGGCGACGTTTGAATCTGTCGGGTCGGACCGCCGAATCCCGCGGGATTTCGGGATCGAATCTGCGGGTGGAATCGGCACCTCGTCCCGCTGTCCGGTTCCCCCCGGTCGACTGCAACGGGTTTCCGAGGCCCGTCGGTCAGGCGCGGTTCGCTCCGCAATCCGCCGGCCGATCGGCACCGGGCGGGGCTCTACGGAAAGAGGGGACCCTCCCGCGTCGAGTGCCGGCGCACCGACCCCGCAGGCTGACCGGGAAGGTGAAGACTCACCCCGCTGAATGCCCGGCCCCGGGTACCCTCCGGCTCCGGGGCCATAACTTCGGGGAGGGAGGTCCGATCCCCGCGCGGTCGACGGCAGGCGGTAGGGCTCGGAGGGGCGCGGCCTGGTCCGCGAGTGCCCCGGCGCCGCCCCTCTGCCCGTCCGAGGGACAGTAGGAAATGGCCATACCGCTTTCCGGCCGATTGCCGCCGGACGTCCGGCCGCATTCGCTCGGTCTGCGCGGCCGGCGGTAGCCGGGGGCGAGGGGCATCGGGCGGTGGCGGAACCAGGACGGCCCGACCGCTGGGGGCCGCCCGGGCGACGTTTGAATCTGTCGGGTCGGACCGCCGAATCCCGCGGGATTTCGGGATCGAATCTGCGGGTGGAATCGGCACCTCGTCCCGCTGTCCGGTTCCCCCCCGTCGACTGCAACGGGTTTCCGAGGCCCGTCGGTCAGGCGCGGTTCGCTCCGCAATCCGCCGGCCGATCGGCACCGGGCGGGGCTCTACGGAAAGAGGGGACCCTCCGGCGTCGAGTGCCGGCGCACCGACCCCGCAGGCTGACCGGGAAGGTGAAGACTCACCCCGCTGAATGCCCGGCCCCGGGCACCCTCCGGCGCCGGGGCCATAACTTCGGGGAGGGAGGTCCGAGCTCCGCGCGGTCGACGGCAGGTGAAAGGGGCCGGTGCGCCGCGGAAGGCGACAGCAGTCCCGTCAGGCTGCACCTCTGCTCGGGCGAACGGCGTCAGGAAAAGGGGAGAGCACTTCCCCACCGATAGCTCCGGAACGCCCGGACCCATTGGCCCGCGGCACCGGTGGCTGCTAGAGGGCCTCCGGCGCCGTCAGCCGGGGTACGTCCCAGGCCGGCCGGACGGCGGGCAGCCGGAGGCAACGGCCTGGAACGGAGCCAGACTTGAGTCGTTCCGTGCCGTGGGCAAAAAGGCAGGGCTGCGGGTCAGCGCAGTTTGGCAAACCTAGCCGCAAGTGCGGGAAGGGCGGAGGAGCACACGGACGCCGCCTTCCCAAACTGAGCCCAAAGTGCCCAGGCATGCCCCCTTGATCTCGCCTAATCAGTGAGCCCAAAATAATTTCAGAGTGTGGAAACCTTATCCAAAAAGGTCGAAAAGAACGGCCAGAGATCAAGTCCGAAAGGGGAAATCAGTAACAAGCAAGCAGAGTAATCATTAACCAAAAAGCGCAAAATTATGTTAAAAGTGTGAAATCATTAACCAAAAACTCGAAAATAATGTCCAGAGACCAAGTCCGAAAGGGCAAATGGTTAACCAGTAAGCAGAGTAATCATTAACCAAAAATCGCAAAAGTAAGTAAAAAGTATGAAATCATTAACCAAAAATCGCAAAAGTAAGTAAAAAGTGTGAAATCATTAACCAAAAACTCGAAAATAATGTGCAGAGACTAAGTCCGAAAGGGCAAATGGTTAACCAGTAAGCAGAGTCATCATTAACCAAAAATCGCAAAAGTAAGTAAAAAGTGTGAAATCATTAACCAAAAATCGCAAAAGTAAGTAAAAAGTGTGAAATCATTAACCAAAAACTCGAAAATAATCTCCAGAGACTAAGTCCGAAAGGGCAAATGGTTAACCAGTAAGCAGAGTAATCATTAACCAAAAATCGCAAAAGTAAGTAAAAAGTGTGAAATCATTAACCAAAAACTCGAAAATAATGTCCAGAGACCAAGTCCGAAAGGGCAAATGGTTAACCAGTAAGCAGAGTAATCATTAACCAAAAATCGCAAAAGTAAGTAAAAAGTGTGAAATCATTAACCAAAAATCGCAAAAGTAAGTAAAAAGTGTGAAATCATTAACCAAAAAGTCGAAAATAATCTCCAGAGACTAAGTCCGAAAGGGCAAATGGTTAACCAGTAAGCAGAGTAATCATTAACCAAAAATCGCAAAAGTAAGTAAAAAGTGTGAAATCATTAACCAAAAATCGCAAAAGTAAGTAAAAAGTGTGAAATCATTAACCAAAAAGTCGAAAATAATCTCCAGAGACTAAGTCCAAAAGGGCAAATGGTTAACCAGTAAGCAGAGTAATCATTAACCAAAAATCGCAAAAGTAAGTAAAAAGTGTGAAATCATTAACCAAAAACTCGAAAATAATCTCCAGAGACTAAGTCCGAAAGGGCAAATGGTTAACCAGTAAGCAGAGTAATCATTAACCAAAAGGCGCAAAAGTAAGTAAAAAGTATGAAATCAGTAACCAAAAAGCGCAAAAATATGTTAAAAGTGTGAAATCATTAACCAAAAAGTCGAAAATAATCTCCAGAGACTAAGTCCGAAAGGGCAAATGGTTAACCAGTAAGCAGAGTAATCATTAACCAAAAATCGCAAAAATATGTTAAAAGTGTGAAATCATTAACCAAAAACTCGAAAATAATGTGCAGAGACTAAGTCCGAAAGGGCAAATGGTTAACCAGTAAGCAGAGTAATCATTAACCAAAAAGGGCAAAAGTAAGTAAAAAGTATGAAATCATTAACCAAAAAGCACAAAATTAAGTTAAAAGTGTGAAATCATTAACCAAAAAGTCGAAAATAATGTCCAGAGACCAAGTCCGAAAGGGCAAATGGTTAACCAGTAAGCAGAGTAATCATGAACCAAAAATCGCAAAAGTAAGTAAAAAGTATGAAATCATTAACCAAAAAGGGCAAAAGTAAGTAAAAAGTATGAAATCATTAACCAAAAATCGCAAAAGTAAGTAAAAAGTATGAAATCATTAACCAAAAATCGCAAAAGTAAGTAAAAAGTATGAAATCATTAACCAAAAAGCACAAAATTAAGTTAAAAGTGTGAAATCATTAACCAAAATGTCGAAAACAATGTCCAGAGACTAAGTCCGAAAGGGCAAATGGTTAACCAGTAAGCAGAGTAATCATTAACCAAAAATCGCAAAAGTAAGTAAAAAGTGTGAAATCATTAACCAAAAACCCGAAAATAATGTCCAGAGACTAAGTCCGAAAGGGCAAATGGTTAACCAGTAAGCAGAGTAATCATTAACCAAAAATCGCAAAAGTAAGTAAAAAGTGTGAAATCATTAACCAAAAACTCGAAAATAATGTCCAGAGACTAAGTCCGAAAGGGCAAATGGTTAACCAGTAAGCAGAGTAATCATTAACCAAAAGGCGCAAAAGTAAGTAAAAAGTATGAAATCAGTAACCAAAAAGCGCAAAAATATGTTAAAAGTGTGAAATCATTAACCAAAAACTCGAAAATAATGTGCAGAGACTAAGTCCGAAAGGGCAAATAATTAACCAGTAAGCAGAGTAATCATTAACCAAAAAGCGCAAAAATATGTTAAAAGTGTGAAATCATTAACCAAAAACTCGAAAATAATGTCCAGAGACTAAGTTCGAAAGGGCAAATGGTTAACCAGTAAGCAGAGTAATCATTAACCAAAAATCGCAAAAGTAAGTAAAAAGTGTGAAATCATTAACCAAAAAGCACAAAATTAAGTTAAAAGTGTGAAATCATTAACCAAAAAGTCGAAAATAATCTCCAGAGACTAAGTCCGAAAGGGCAAATGGTTAACCAGTAAGCAGAGTAATCATTAACCAAAAATCGCAAAAATATGTTAAAAGTGTGAAATCATTAACCAAAAACTCGAAAATAATGTGCAGAGACTAAGTCCGAAAGGGCAAATGGTTAACCAGTAAGCAGAGTAATCATTAACCAAAAAGGGCAAAAGTAAGTAAAAAGTATGAAATCATTAACCAAAAAGCACAAAATTAAGTTAAAAGTGTGAAATCATTAACCAAAAAGTCGAAAATAATGTCCAGAGACCAAGTCCGAAAGGGCAAATGGTTAACCAGTAAGCAGAGTAATCATGAACCAAAAATCGCAAAAGTAAGTAAAAAGTATGAAATCATTAACCAAAAAGGGCAAAAGTAAGTAAAAAGTATGAAATCATTAACCAAAAATCGCAAAAGTAAGTAAAAAGTATGAAATCATTAACCAAAAATCGCAAAAGTAAGTAAAAAGTATGAAATCATTAACCAAAAAGCACAAAATTAAGTTAAAAGTGTGAAATCATTAACCAAAATGTCGAAAACAATGTCCAGAGACTAAGTCCGAAAGGGCAAATGGTTAACCAGTAAGCAGAGTAATCATTAACCAAAAATCGCAAAAGTAAGTAAAAAGTGTGAAATCATTAACCAAAAACCCGAAAATAATGTCCAGAGACTAAGTCCGAAAGGGCAAATGGTTAACCAGTAAGCAGAGTAATCATTAACCAAAAATCGCAAAAGTAAGTAAAAAGTGTGAAATCATTAACCAAAAACTCGAAAATAATGTCCAGAGACTAAGTCCGAAAGGGCAAATGGTTAACCAGTAAGCAGAGTAATCATTAACCAAAAGGCGCAAAAGTAAGTAAAAAGTATGAAATCAGTAACCAAAAAGCGCAAAAATATGTTAAAAGTGTGAAATCATTAACCAAAAACTCGAAAATAATGTGCAGAGACTAAGTCCGAAAGGGCAAATAATTAACCAGTAAGCAGAGTAATCATTAACCAAAAAGCGCAAAAATATGTTAAAAGTGTGAAATCATTAACCAAAAACTCGAAAATAATGTCCAGAGACTAAGTTCGAAAGGGCAAATGGTTAACCAGTAAGCAGAGTAATCATTAACCAAAAATCGCAAAAGTAAGTAAAAAGTGTGAAATCATTAACCAAAAAGCACAAAATTAAGTTAAAAGTGTGAAATCATTAACCAAAAAGTCGAAAATAATCTCCAGAGACTAAGTCCGAAAGGGCAAATGGTTAACCAGTAAGCAGAGTAATCATTAACCAAAAAGCGCAAAAATATGTTAAAAGTGTGAAATCATTAACCAAAAACTCGAAAATAATGTGCAGAGACTAAGTCCGAAAGGGCAAATAATTAACCAGTAAGCAGAGTAATCATTAACCAAAAAGCGCAAAAATATGTAAAAAGTGTGAAATCAGTAACCAAAAAGCGCAAAAGTAAGTAAAAAGTGTGAAATCATTAACCAAAAACTCGAAAATAATCTCCAGAGACTAAGTCCGAAAGGGCAAATGGTTAACCAGTAAGCAGAGTAATCATTAACCAAAAAGCGCAAAAATATGTTAAAAGTGTGAAATCATTAACCAAAAACTCGAAAATAATGTGCAGAGACTAAGTCCGAAAGGGCAAATAATTAACCAGTAAGCAGAGTAATCATTAACCAAAAAGCGCAAAAATATGTAAAAAGTGTGAAATCAGTAACCAAAAAGCGCAAAAGTAAGTAAAAAGTGTGAAATCATTAACCAAAAAGTCGAAAATAATCTCCAGAGACTAAGTCCGAAAGGGCAAATGGTTAACCAGTAAGCAGAGTAATCATTAACCAAAAAGCGCAAAAATATGTTAAAAGTGTGAAATCATTAACCAAAAACTCGAAAATAATGTCCAGAGACTAAGTCCGAAAGGGCAAATGGTTAACCAGTAAGCAGAGTAATCATTAACCAAAAATCGCAAAAGTAAGTAAAAAGTGTGAAATCATTAACCAAAAAGCACAAAATTAAGTTAAAAGTGTGAAATCATTAACCAAAAAGTCGAAAATAATCTCCAGAGACTAAGTCCGAAAGGGCAAATGGTTAACCAGTAAGCAGAGTAATCATTAACCAAAAAGCGCAAAAATATGTTAAAAGTGTGAAATCATTAACCAAAAATCGCAAAAGTAAGTAAAAAGTGTGAAATCATTAACCAAAAAGTCGAAAATAATGTCCAGAGACTAAGTCCGAAAGGGCAAATGGTTAACCAGTAAGCAGAGTAATCATTAACCAAAAAGCGCAAAAATATGTTAAAAGTGTGAAATCATTAACCAAAAACTCGAAAATAATGTCCAGAGACTAAGTCCGAAAGGGCAAATGGTTAACCAGTAAGCAGAGTAATCATTAACCAAAAAGGGCAAAAGTAAGTAAAAAGTATGAAATCATTAACCAAAAAGTCGAAAATAATGCCCAGAGACTAAGTCCGAAAGGGCAAATGGTTAACCAGAAAATCCGTCGAATAATGTCCAG
>NW_027140211.1:115000-122500 GCF_036365525.1 Heterodontus francisci | reverse complement strand
TGCCGGGCTTAATAGTCGGCGTGGGGGTGAATTTGCGAAGGTGGCCGTGTTTGTATGCATGTTTGCCGGCGTGTTTAGGAAGGTTGGGTGGGTGGGTGGTTGTGTGGGCGCCGTGGTCTGAGGGCACATCCTGTGGGATGTGGGAGGCGGGGGAAGGAGAGCGCCCTTGGTGCGTGTGTCTAGGCGATGCATTGCGGAAGGATGGGCGGGTGGGGCCGGGCGTGTGGGTTCCCGACTTATCGGTGAACCATTTGCTACTGCGGGGCCAAAGCAAAAGGGAAAGCATAAGGGCGCAGGCTGCCCTCTGCGGGACAGGTCCGGCCCTGACGCCGGTTTACGATTTCTCCGGTAAAGCACCTGTCGGGTGGCGACCGGAGGGTCTTTGCAGGGCCTGGATCTCCGAGCCCGTGGGACAGGCGGGAAAGGGTGGCGGCAGCCGGTTGAAGTCCCGACCCTGGGCAGCCTCCCGGTCCTACCTCCATAACTTCGGCGAGGAGGGTCCGATCCCCGCGCGGTCGACGGCAGGCGGTAGGGCTCGGAGGGGCGCGGCCTGGTCCGCGAGTGCCCCGGCGCCGCCCCTCTGCCCGTCCGAGGGACAGTAGGAAATGGCCATACCGCTTTCCGGCCGATTGCCGCCGGACGTCCGGCCGCATTCGCTCGGTCTGCGCGGCCGGCGGTAGCCGGGGGCGAGGGGCATCGGGCGGTGGCGGAACCAGGCCGGCCCGACCGCTGGGGGCCGCCCGGGCGACGTTTGAATCTGTCGGGTCGGACCGCCGAATCCCGCGGGATTTCGGGATCGAATCTGCGGGTGGAATCGGCACCTCGTCCCGCTGTCCGGTTCCCCCCGGTCGACTGCAACGGGTTTCCGAGGCCCGTCGGTCAGGCGCGGTTCGCTCCGCAATCCGCCGGCCGATCGGCACCGGGCGGGGCTCTACGGAAAGAGGGGACCCTCCCGCGTCGAGTGCCGGCGCACCGACCCCGCAGGCTGACCGGGAAGGTGAAGACTCACCCCGCTGAATGCCCGGCCCCGGGTACCCTCCGGCTCCGGGGCCATAACTTCGGGGAGGGAGGTCCGATCCCCGCGCGGTCGACGGCAGGCGGTAGGGCTCGGAGGGGCGCGGCCTGGTCCGCGAGTGCCCCGGCGCCGCCCCTCTGCCCGTCCGAGGGACAGTAGGAAATGGCCATACCGCTTTCCGGCCGATTGCCGCCGGACGTCCGGCCGCATTCGCTCGGTCTGCGCGGCCGGCGGTAGCCGGGGGCGAGGGGCATCGGGCGGTGGCGGAACCAGGCCGGCCCGACCGCTGGGGGCCGCCCGGGCGACGTTTGAATCTGTCGGGTCGGACCGCCGAATCCCGCGGGATTTCGGGATCGAATCTGCGGGTGGAATCGGCACCTCGTCCCGCTGTCCGGTTCCCCCCCGTCGACTGCAACGGGTTTCCGAGGCCCGTCGGTCAGGCGCGGTTCGCTCCGCAATCCGCCGGCCGATCGGCACCGGGCGGGGCTCTACGGAAAGAGGGGACCCTCCGGCGTCGAGTGCCGGCGCACCGACCCCGCAGGCTGACCGGGAAGGTGAAGACTCACCCCGCTGAATGCCCGGCCCCGGGCACCCTCCGGCGCCGGGGCCATAACTTCGGGGAGGGAGGTCCGAGCTCCGCGCGGTCGACGGCAGGTGAAAGGGGCCGGTGCGCCGCGGAAGGCGACAGCAGTCCCGTCAGGCTGCACCTCTGCTCGGGCGAACGGCGTCAGGAAAAGGGGAGAGCACTTCCCCACCGATAGCTCCGGAACGCCCGGACCCATTGGCCCGCGGCACCGGTGGCTGCTAGAGGGCCTCCGGCGCCGTCAGCCGGGGTACGTCCCAGGCCGGCCGGACGGCGGGCAGCCGGAGGCAACGGCCTGGAACGGAGCCAGACTTGAGTCGTTCCGTGCCGTGGGCAAAAAGGCAGGGCTGCGGGTCAGCGCAGTTTGGCAAACCTAGCCGCAAGTGCGGGAAGGGCGGAGGAGCACACGGACGCCGCCTTCCCAAACTGAGCCCAAAGTGCCCAGGCATGCCCCCTTGATCTCGCCTAATCAGTGAGCCCAAAATAATTTCAGAGTGTGGAAACCTTATCCAAAAAGGTCGAAAAGAACGGCCAGAGATCAAGTCCGAAAGGGGAAATCAGTAACAAGCAAGCAGAGTAATCATTAACCAAAAAGCGCAAAATTATGTTAAAAGTGTGAAATCATTAACCAAAAACTCGAAAATAATGTCCAGAGACCAAGTCCGAAAGGGCAAATGGTTAACCAGTAAGCAGAGTAATCATTAACCAAAAATCGCAAAAGTAAGTAAAAAGTATGAAATCATTAACCAAAAATCGCAAAAGTAAGTAAAAAGTGTGAAATCATTAACCAAAAACTCGAAAATAATGTGCAGAGACTAAGTCCGAAAGGGCAAATGGTTAACCAGTAAGCAGAGTCATCATTAACCAAAAATCGCAAAAGTAAGTAAAAAGTGTGAAATCATTAACCAAAAATCGCAAAAGTAAGTAAAAAGTGTGAAATCATTAACCAAAAACTCGAAAATAATCTCCAGAGACTAAGTCCGAAAGGGCAAATGGTTAACCAGTAAGCAGAGTAATCATTAACCAAAAATCGCAAAAGTAAGTAAAAAGTGTGAAATCATTAACCAAAAATCGCAAAAGTAAGTAAAAAGTGTGAAATCATTAACCAAAAACTCGAAAATAATGTCCAGAGACTAAGTCCAAAAGGGCAAATGGTTAACCAGTAAGCAGAGTAATCATTAACCAAAAAGCGCAAAAATATGTTAAAAGTGTGAAATCATTAACCAAAAACTCGAAAATAATGTGCAGAGACTAAGTCCGAAAGGGCAAATGGTTAACCAGTAAGCAGAGTAATCATTAACCAAAAATCGCAAAAGTAAGTAAAAAGTGTGAAATCATTAACCAAAAACTCGAAAATAATCTCCAGAGACTAAGTCCGAAAGGGCAAATGGTTAACCAGTAAGCAGAGTAATCATTAACCAAAAATCGCAAAAGTAAGTAAAAAGTGTGAAATCATTAACCAAAAACTCGAAAATAATGTCCAGAGACCAAGTCCGAAAGGGCAAATGGTTAACCAGTAAGCAGAGTAATCATTAACCAAAAATCGCAAAAGTAAGTAAAAAGTGTGAAATCATTAACCAAAAATCGCAAAAGTAAGTAAAAAGTGTGAAATCATTAACCAAAAAGTCGAAAATAATCTCCAGAGACTAAGTCCGAAAGGGCAAATGGTTAACCAGTAAGCAGAGTAATCATTAACCAAAAATCGCAAAAGTAAGTAAAAAGTGTGAAATCATTAACCAAAAATCGCAAAAGTAAGTAAAAAGTGTGAAATCATTAACCAAAAAGTCGAAAATAATCTCCAGAGACTAAGTCCAAAAGGGCAAATGGTTAACCAGTAAGCAGAGTAATCATTAACCAAAAATCGCAAAAGTAAGTAAAAAGTGTGAAATCATTAACCAAAAACTCGAAAATAATCTCCAGAGACTAAGTCCGAAAGGGCAAATGGTTAACCAGTAAGCAGAGTAATCATTAACCAAAAGGCGCAAAAGTAAGTAAAAAGTATGAAATCAGTAACCAAAAAGCGCAAAAATATGTTAAAAGTGTGAAATCATTAACCAAAAAGTCGAAAATAATCTCCAGAGACTAAGTCCGAAAGGGCAAATGGTTAACCAGTAAGCAGAGTAATCATTAACCAAAAATCGCAAAAATATGTTAAAAGTGTGAAATCATTAACCAAAAACTCGAAAATAATGTGCAGAGACTAAGTCCGAAAGGGCAAATGGTTAACCAGTAAGCAGAGTAATCATTAACCAAAAAGGGCAAAAGTAAGTAAAAAGTATGAAATCATTAACCAAAAAGCACAAAATTAAGTTAAAAGTGTGAAATCATTAACCAAAAAGTCGAAAATAATGTCCAGAGACCAAGTCCGAAAGGGCAAATGGTTAACCAGTAAGCAGAGTAATCATGAACCAAAAATCGCAAAAGTAAGTAAAAAGTATGAAATCATTAACCAAAAAGGGCAAAAGTAAGTAAAAAGTATGAAATCATTAACCAAAAATCGCAAAAGTAAGTAAAAAGTATGAAATCATTAACCAAAAATCGCAAAAGTAAGTAAAAAGTATGAAATCATTAACCAAAAAGCACAAAATTAAGTTAAAAGTGTGAAATCATTAACCAAAATGTCGAAAACAATGTCCAGAGACTAAGTCCGAAAGGGCAAATGGTTAACCAGTAAGCAGAGTAATCATTAACCAAAAATCGCAAAAGTAAGTAAAAAGTGTGAAATCATTAACCAAAAACCCGAAAATAATGTCCAGAGACTAAGTCCGAAAGGGCAAATGGTTAACCAGTAAGCAGAGTAATCATTAACCAAAAATCGCAAAAGTAAGTAAAAAGTGTGAAATCATTAACCAAAAACTCGAAAATAATGTCCAGAGACTAAGTCCGAAAGGGCAAATGGTTAACCAGTAAGCAGAGTAATCATTAACCAAAAGGCGCAAAAGTAAGTAAAAAGTATGAAATCAGTAACCAAAAAGCGCAAAAATATGTTAAAAGTGTGAAATCATTAACCAAAAACTCGAAAATAATGTGCAGAGACTAAGTCCGAAAGGGCAAATAATTAACCAGTAAGCAGAGTAATCATTAACCAAAAAGCGCAAAAATATGTTAAAAGTGTGAAATCATTAACCAAAAACTCGAAAATAATGTCCAGAGACTAAGTTCGAAAGGGCAAATGGTTAACCAGTAAGCAGAGTAATCATTAACCAAAAATCGCAAAAGTAAGTAAAAAGTGTGAAATCATTAACCAAAAAGCACAAAATTAAGTTAAAAGTGTGAAATCATTAACCAAAAAGTCGAAAATAATCTCCAGAGACTAAGTCCGAAAGGGCAAATGGTTAACCAGTAAGCAGAGTAATCATTAACCAAAAATCGCAAAAATATGTTAAAAGTGTGAAATCATTAACCAAAAACTCGAAAATAATGTGCAGAGACTAAGTCCGAAAGGGCAAATGGTTAACCAGTAAGCAGAGTAATCATTAACCAAAAAGGGCAAAAGTAAGTAAAAAGTATGAAATCATTAACCAAAAAGCACAAAATTAAGTTAAAAGTGTGAAATCATTAACCAAAAAGTCGAAAATAATGTCCAGAGACCAAGTCCGAAAGGGCAAATGGTTAACCAGTAAGCAGAGTAATCATGAACCAAAAATCGCAAAAGTAAGTAAAAAGTATGAAATCATTAACCAAAAAGGGCAAAAGTAAGTAAAAAGTATGAAATCATTAACCAAAAATCGCAAAAGTAAGTAAAAAGTATGAAATCATTAACCAAAAATCGCAAAAGTAAGTAAAAAGTATGAAATCATTAACCAAAAAGCACAAAATTAAGTTAAAAGTGTGAAATCATTAACCAAAATGTCGAAAACAATGTCCAGAGACTAAGTCCGAAAGGGCAAATGGTTAACCAGTAAGCAGAGTAATCATTAACCAAAAATCGCAAAAGTAAGTAAAAAGTGTGAAAT
Source organism: Heterodontus francisci (assembly GCF_036365525.1). Lineage (NCBI taxonomy): Eukaryota > Metazoa > Chordata > Chondrichthyes > Heterodontiformes > Heterodontidae > Heterodontus > Heterodontus francisci. The sequence continues at coordinate 116,946 of NW_027140211.1, read as the reverse complement.
CATTAACCAAAAACCCGAAAATAATGTCCAGAGACTAAGTCCGAAAGGGCAAATGGTTAACCAGTAAGCAGAGTAATCATTAACCAAAAATCGCAAAAGTAAGTAAAAAGTGTGAAATCATTAACCAAAAACTCGAAAATAATGTCCAGAGACTAAGTCCGAAAGGGCAAATGGTTAACCAGTAAGCAGAGTAATCATTAACCAAAAGGCGCAAAAGTAAGTAAAAAGTATGAAATCAGTAACCAAAAAGCGCAAAAATATGTTAAAAGTGTGAAATCATTAACCAAAAACTCGAAAATAATGTGCAGAGACTAAGTCCGAAAGGGCAAATAATTAACCAGTAAGCAGAGTAATCATTAACCAAAAAGCGCAAAAATATGTTAAAAGTGTGAAATCATTAACCAAAAACTCGAAAATAATGTCCAGAGACTAAGTTCGAAAGGGCAAATGGTTAACCAGTAAGCAGAGTAATCATTAACCAAAAATCGCAAAAGTAAGTAAAAAGTGTGAAATCATTAACCAAAAAGCACAAAATTAAGTTAAAAGTGTGAAATCATTAACCAAAAAGTCGAAAATAATCTCCAGAGACTAAGTCCGAAAGGGCAAATGGTTAACCAGTAAGCAGAGTAATCATTAACCAAAAAGCGCAAAAATATGTTAAAAGTGTGAAATCATTAACCAAAAACTCGAAAATAATGTGCAGAGACTAAGTCCGAAAGGGCAAATAATTAACCAGTAAGCAGAGTAATCATTAACCAAAAAGCGCAAAAATATGTAAAAAGTGTGAAATCAGTAACCAAAAAGCGCAAAAGTAAGTAAAAAGTGTGAAATCATTAACCAAAAACTCGAAAATAATCTCCAGAGACTAAGTCCGAAAGGGCAAATGGTTAACCAGTAAGCAGAGTAATCATTAACCAAAAAGCGCAAAAATATGTTAAAAGTGTGAAATCATTAACCAAAAACTCGAAAATAATGTGCAGAGACTAAGTCCGAAAGGGCAAATAATTAACCAGTAAGCAGAGTAATCATTAACCAAAAAGCGCAAAAATATGTAAAAAGTGTGAAATCAGTAACCAAAAAGCGCAAAAGTAAGTAAAAAGTGTGAAATCATTAACCAAAAAGTCGAAAATAATCTCCAGAGACTAAGTCCGAAAGGGCAAATGGTTAACCAGTAAGCAGAGTAATCATTAACCAAAAAGCGCAAAAATATGTTAAAAGTGTGAAATCATTAACCAAAAACTCGAAAATAATGTCCAGAGACTAAGTCCGAAAGGGCAAATGGTTAACCAGTAAGCAGAGTAATCATTAACCAAAAATCGCAAAAGTAAGTAAAAAGTGTGAAATCATTAACCAAAAAGCACAAAATTAAGTTAAAAGTGTGAAATCATTAACCAAAAAGTCGAAAATAATCTCCAGAGACTAAGTCCGAAAGGGCAAATGGTTAACCAGTAAGCAGAGTAATCATTAACCAAAAAGCGCAAAAATATGTTAAAAGTGTGAAATCATTAACCAAAAATCGCAAAAGTAAGTAAAAAGTGTGAAATCATTAACCAAAAAGTCGAAAATAATGTCCAGAGACTAAGTCCGAAAGGGCAAATGGTTAACCAGTAAGCAGAGTAATCATTAACCAAAAAGCGCAAAAATATGTTAAAAGTGTGAAATCATTAACCAAAAACTCGAAAATAATGTCCAGAGACTAAGTCCGAAAGGGCAAATGGTTAACCAGTAAGCAGAGTAATCATTAACCAAAAAGGGCAAAAGTAAGTAAAAAGTATGAAATCATTAACCAAAAAGTCGAAAATAATGCCCAGAGACTAAGTCCGAAAGGGCAAATGGTTAACCAGAAAATCCGTCGAATAATGTCCAGAGACTAAGTCCGAAAGGGCAAATGGTTAACCAGTGGAAGGGCGATCAAGCGGAAAAATTTGCCCCGGTTACCCGGGATG
>NW_027140211.1:107500-110000 GCF_036365525.1 Heterodontus francisci | reverse complement strand
GCATGTCCGAGCTGCTCGTTTGCCCATGCCTGACCCCCCCCCCCCCTTGGCCTGCGGCCCGGTCTCTCGACTTCTGGTCTCGTCTGTGTTGTGCATCCCATCCGGCAGGGTGAGCGTGAGGCTTTCGTTCTCTGTACTCCACGCCTTCCTCCAGCCCCTCCTCCTCTCTTCTCACTGGCCAGGCTCTCCTCGTCTTTACGCTGTCACTGACGGGCCACCCAGCTCTCGTCCGGGACCGGCGACCGTAGAAGCACCCGCCTTCCTATGGACTTGCCACCGTCTTGCAGCATTACAACCGCAGTCGAATTGAAGGGAGCTTCTGCGGGCTTGGGTGCTGCCCGGCGGCCCGCCGTCGGGACCTCGTCAACCGGCCACTGTGAGCTCTGCAGGGACTGATCCGGTGATGCAGGCCCGGTTTTCTTTCCCACCGTGGGGACACTTTGGTCGCTCTAGTCACCCTCCCTTTACCGGTACAGGGTACCTACACGACTCCCCCTCCGGCCCCGCGAGCTGGTGCTTTTGGCGGAGCGGCGGTTTAAAGACTCGCGTGTCCGTTGCCGGTGTCGAGCTTGAGATGGCAGCCGTGACGTTCGAGAGAATGTACCTGGCCGCGGAGGCAGGATTTGTTTCCCCGCAGCGGGCTCATCCTGTCGGCCTTGTACCCCACTCAGTCCGTCCGCGTTCGCTCTCTCTCTCTCCTCGTCCTCCCGGCCTCGGTGGCGGCAGAGACCCTGCCTCTGTTGTCCGTGGTGCGCGTCGGCACGGTTGGGCTCCGGCGTCGGACGAGCTGACGCGCTTCGCCTCGCGAGCGCCCTGACCACGTTGGCCGCGTGAAAACCTTTCTTTGGTCATTGTGATTGTTCGACTGAAATCCGAAGGGCCGTGCCAGGCTGGGGCTCTCCCACCCCCCACACCCCATTGGGGAGGGCGGGGGAGCGTTCGCACGTTCCGGGTTCGACCCCTCGCGCGAGGGACGGACCGAAAACCTGAGACAACTCTTAGCGGTGGATCACTCGGCTCGTGCGTCGATGAAGAACGCAGCTAGCTGCGAGAATTAATGTGAATTGCAGGACACATTGATCATCGACACTTTGAACGCACTTTGCGGCCCCGGGTTCCTCCCGGGGCTACGCCTGTCTGAGGGTCGCTTGACAATCAATCGCACTCGCCTTTGCCGGCGGGAGCGCGGCTGGGGTTTTGTCGCAGAGGTTCCTTTGCTCCTCTTCGTCCCCCTAAGTGCAGACCTGGAGTTTACTCCGCCTTTGGGAGAGTTCGACCTCTGTCCCTCCATTTAATCGCGATGGGGGGGCAGTCCGGCGTGGGCCTCCGGGCGCGCCGGCACTGGTCTCGGCCAGCCTCTGCTTTTCCCAGGACGGCTGTCAGTGGGTTGCAAACGAACGACTGCGTCAGTGCTGGGACTGCTTGCTGCCGGGCCGTTAGCCTCCGAATGGATCGTGGAGGGCAGAGTTGACTCTCTGTGGAGTGTGCAGAGCAGAGATGGGAACGATGCCTGGTGAATCGGCATAGAGAGAGAGAGAGAGACTCGGTGTGGCATGTCGGTGGACGCAAACCGTGTGGTTCGGTCTCGATGGCTGTTGCCAGTGGTCGACGTGGTTTAGTGGTTCTGGACGAGGAGGAGGAGAGCTTGACGTAGTTGACTGTGGGCTTGCCGTGCTGCCTCGCTGGCTTTGCGTGCCCTCATTCGGTGTTTGTGCAGTTTTGCCATGGAGTCCCTGCGGTGCTGCGTGTTGTGCTGGAGCCCTGTCTCCTTCCACACGCATGCCTCCCGCTGTGCCTCCGGCAAGCTCGCCTACATCTGAGGGTGCACCTAGTCAGTGCCGCACGGTCCTGTCCCCCTGGTCTCTGCTGCCTGCTTTTCGAACCAACTCCCCCACCCCGGTTGCACGTGCTCCAAACTCTTGCCACGCCTTCTAGCTGCTGCTAGTCTCGGGTCCTTTCCACGCTTGCTTCCCGTGGGCTGCTCGCTTTTCTCTCCTGCCCTCGTGCAGTTCAAACCAGCACCGCGCCCACGCTCTTTGTCTTCGGCACCTCCCTTATCGGCACTCCGGAACAGTTATGAGCCGAGCCCGGTCGCAAGCCCGACGTCGACACGCGTGCACATCCGCTCGTTACTAACCCCTGGCCTGGTGAGCGCCCCCCCCCCCGAGGGTTGAGTACGAGGTGCCGTTGTCATTAAGTTGCGAGATATACCGGCCGGCCTGGAGCTTTTGGTGCTGCGTTTAAGTCTGGGCGGGGGCCATCCGATGTTGAGAAACGCACGCACGCGATCGCTCACCATTCTGCCTACGACCTCAGATCAGACGTGACAACCCGCTGAATTTAAGCATATTACTAAGCGGAGGAAAAGAAACTAACAAGGATTCCCCTAGTAACTGCGAGTGAAGAGGGAACAGCCCAGCGCCGAATCCCCGCTCGCCTGGCGGGCGTGGGAAATGTGGCGTATAGAAGACCTCTTTCTCTGACGACGCTCCGGGGCCCA
>NW_027140211.1:95000-102500 GCF_036365525.1 Heterodontus francisci | reverse complement strand
AGGAAGGTTGGGTGGGTGGGTGGTTGTGTGGGCGCCGTGGTCTGAGGGCACATCCTGTGGGATGTGGGAGGCGGGGGAAGGAGAGCGCCCTTGGTGCGTGTGTCTAGGCGATGCATTGCGGAAGGATGGGCGGGTGGGGCCGGGCGTGTGGGTTCCCGACTTATCGGTGAACCATTTGCTACTGCGGGGCCAAAGCAAAAGGGAAAGCATAAGGGCGCAGGCTGCCCTCTGCGGGACAGGTCCGGCCCTGACGCCGGTTTACGATTTCTCCGGTAAAGCACCTGTCGGGTGGCGACCGGAGGGTCTTTGCAGGGCCTGGATCTCCGAGCCCGTGGGACAGGCGGGAAAGGGTGGCGGCAGCCGGTTGAAGTCCCGACCCTGGGCAGCCTCCCGGTCCTACCTCCATAACTTCGGCGAGGAGGGTCCGATCCCCGCGCGGTCGACGGCAGGCGGTAGGGCTCGGAGGGGCGCGGCCTGGTCCGCGAGTGCCCCGGCGCCGCCCCTCTGCCCGTCCGAGGGACAGTAGGAAATGGCCATACCGCTTTCCGGCCGATTGCCGCCGGACGTCCGGCCGCATTCGCTCGGTCTGCGCGGCCGGCGGTAGCCGGGGGCGAGGGGCATCGGGCGGTGGCGGAACCAGGCCGGCCCGACCGCTGGGGGCCGCCCGGGCGACGTTTGAATCTGTCGGGTCGGACCGCCGAATCCCGCGGGATTTCGGGATCGAATCTGCGGGTGGAATCGGCACCTCGTCCCGCTGTCCGGTTCCCCCCGGTCGACTGCAACGGGTTTCCGAGGCCCGTCGGTCAGGCGCGGTTCGCTCCGCAATCCGCCGGCCGATCGGCACCGGGCGGGGCTCTACGGAAAGAGGGGACCCTCCCGCGTCGAGTGCCGGCGCACCGACCCCGCAGGCTGACCGGGAAGGTGAAGACTCACCCCGCTGAATGCCCGGCCCCGGGTACCCTCCGGCTCCGGGGCCATAACTTCGGGGAGGGAGGTCCGATCCCCGCGCGGTCGACGGCAGGCGGTAGGGCTCGGAGGGGCGCGGCCTGGTCCGCGAGTGCCCCGGCGCCGCCCCTCTGCCCGTCCGAGGGACAGTAGGAAATGGCCATACCGCTTTCCGGCCGATTGCCGCCGGACGTCCGGCCGCATTCGCTCGGTCTGCGCGGCCGGCGGTAGCCGGGGGCGAGGGGCATCGGGCGGTGGCGGAACCAGGCCGGCCCGACCGCTGGGGGCCGCCCGGGCGACGTTTGAATCTGTCGGGTCGGACCGCCGAATCCCGCGGGATTTCGGGATCGAATCTGCGGGTGGAATCGGCACCTCGTCCCGCTGTCCGGTTCCCCCCCGTCGACTGCAACGGGTTTCCGAGGCCCGTCGGTCAGGCGCGGTTCGCTCCGCAATCCGCCGGCCGATCGGCACCGGGCGGGGCTCTACGGAAAGAGGGGACCCTCCGGCGTCGAGTGCCGGCGCACCGACCCCGCAGGCTGACCGGGAAGGTGAAGACTCACCCCGCTGAATGCCCGGCCCCGGGCACCCTCCGGCGCCGGGGCCATAACTTCGGGGAGGGAGGTCCGAGCTCCGCGCGGTCGACGGCAGGTGAAAGGGGCCGGTGCGCCGCGGAAGGCGACAGCAGTCCCGTCAGGCTGCACCTCTGCTCGGGCGAACGGCGTCAGGAAAAGGGGAGAGCACTTCCCCACCGATAGCTCCGGAACGCCCGGACCCATTGGCCCGCGGCACCGGTGGCTGCTAGAGGGCCTCCGGCGCCGTCAGCCGGGGTACGTCCCAGGCCGGCCGGACGGCGGGCAGCCGGAGGCAACGGCCTGGAACGGAGCCAGACTTGAGTCGTTCCGTGCCGTGGGCAAAAAGGCAGGGCTGCGGGTCAGCGCAGTTTGGCAAACCTAGCCGCAAGTGCGGGAAGGGCGGAGGAGCACACGGACGCCGCCTTCCCAAACTGAGCCCAAAGTGCCCAGGCATGCCCCCTTGATCTCGCCTAATCAGTGAGCCCAAAATAATTTCAGAGTGTGGAAACCTTATCCAAAAAGGTCGAAAAGAACGGCCAGAGATCAAGTCCGAAAGGGGAAATCAGTAACAAGCAAGCAGAGTAATCATTAACCAAAAAGCGCAAAATTATGTTAAAAGTGTGAAATCATTAACCAAAAACTCGAAAATAATGTCCAGAGACCAAGTCCGAAAGGGCAAATGGTTAACCAGTAAGCAGAGTAATCATTAACCAAAAATCGCAAAAGTAAGTAAAAAGTATGAAATCATTAACCAAAAATCGCAAAAGTAAGTAAAAAGTGTGAAATCATTAACCAAAAACTCGAAAATAATGTGCAGAGACTAAGTCCGAAAGGGCAAATGGTTAACCAGTAAGCAGAGTCATCATTAACCAAAAATCGCAAAAGTAAGTAAAAAGTGTGAAATCATTAACCAAAAATCGCAAAAGTAAGTAAAAAGTGTGAAATCATTAACCAAAAACTCGAAAATAATCTCCAGAGACTAAGTCCGAAAGGGCAAATGGTTAACCAGTAAGCAGAGTAATCATTAACCAAAAATCGCAAAAGTAAGTAAAAAGTGTGAAATCATTAACCAAAAATCGCAAAAGTAAGTAAAAAGTGTGAAATCATTAACCAAAAACTCGAAAATAATGTCCAGAGACTAAGTCCAAAAGGGCAAATGGTTAACCAGTAAGCAGAGTAATCATTAACCAAAAAGCGCAAAAATATGTTAAAAGTGTGAAATCATTAACCAAAAACTCGAAAATAATGTGCAGAGACTAAGTCCGAAAGGGCAAATGGTTAACCAGTAAGCAGAGTAATCATTAACCAAAAATCGCAAAAGTAAGTAAAAAGTGTGAAATCATTAACCAAAAACTCGAAAATAATCTCCAGAGACTAAGTCCGAAAGGGCAAATGGTTAACCAGTAAGCAGAGTAATCATTAACCAAAAATCGCAAAAGTAAGTAAAAAGTGTGAAATCATTAACCAAAAACTCGAAAATAATGTCCAGAGACCAAGTCCGAAAGGGCAAATGGTTAACCAGTAAGCAGAGTAATCATTAACCAAAAATCGCAAAAGTAAGTAAAAAGTGTGAAATCATTAACCAAAAATCGCAAAAGTAAGTAAAAAGTGTGAAATCATTAACCAAAAAGTCGAAAATAATCTCCAGAGACTAAGTCCGAAAGGGCAAATGGTTAACCAGTAAGCAGAGTAATCATTAACCAAAAATCGCAAAAGTAAGTAAAAAGTGTGAAATCATTAACCAAAAATCGCAAAAGTAAGTAAAAAGTGTGAAATCATTAACCAAAAAGTCGAAAATAATCTCCAGAGACTAAGTCCAAAAGGGCAAATGGTTAACCAGTAAGCAGAGTAATCATTAACCAAAAATCGCAAAAGTAAGTAAAAAGTGTGAAATCATTAACCAAAAACTCGAAAATAATCTCCAGAGACTAAGTCCGAAAGGGCAAATGGTTAACCAGTAAGCAGAGTAATCATTAACCAAAAGGCGCAAAAGTAAGTAAAAAGTATGAAATCAGTAACCAAAAAGCGCAAAAATATGTTAAAAGTGTGAAATCATTAACCAAAAAGTCGAAAATAATCTCCAGAGACTAAGTCCGAAAGGGCAAATGGTTAACCAGTAAGCAGAGTAATCATTAACCAAAAATCGCAAAAATATGTTAAAAGTGTGAAATCATTAACCAAAAACTCGAAAATAATGTGCAGAGACTAAGTCCGAAAGGGCAAATGGTTAACCAGTAAGCAGAGTAATCATTAACCAAAAAGGGCAAAAGTAAGTAAAAAGTATGAAATCATTAACCAAAAAGCACAAAATTAAGTTAAAAGTGTGAAATCATTAACCAAAAAGTCGAAAATAATGTCCAGAGACCAAGTCCGAAAGGGCAAATGGTTAACCAGTAAGCAGAGTAATCATGAACCAAAAATCGCAAAAGTAAGTAAAAAGTATGAAATCATTAACCAAAAAGGGCAAAAGTAAGTAAAAAGTATGAAATCATTAACCAAAAATCGCAAAAGTAAGTAAAAAGTATGAAATCATTAACCAAAAATCGCAAAAGTAAGTAAAAAGTATGAAATCATTAACCAAAAAGCACAAAATTAAGTTAAAAGTGTGAAATCATTAACCAAAATGTCGAAAACAATGTCCAGAGACTAAGTCCGAAAGGGCAAATGGTTAACCAGTAAGCAGAGTAATCATTAACCAAAAATCGCAAAAGTAAGTAAAAAGTGTGAAATCATTAACCAAAAACCCGAAAATAATGTCCAGAGACTAAGTCCGAAAGGGCAAATGGTTAACCAGTAAGCAGAGTAATCATTAACCAAAAATCGCAAAAGTAAGTAAAAAGTGTGAAATCATTAACCAAAAACTCGAAAATAATGTCCAGAGACTAAGTCCGAAAGGGCAAATGGTTAACCAGTAAGCAGAGTAATCATTAACCAAAAGGCGCAAAAGTAAGTAAAAAGTATGAAATCAGTAACCAAAAAGCGCAAAAATATGTTAAAAGTGTGAAATCATTAACCAAAAACTCGAAAATAATGTGCAGAGACTAAGTCCGAAAGGGCAAATAATTAACCAGTAAGCAGAGTAATCATTAACCAAAAAGCGCAAAAATATGTTAAAAGTGTGAAATCATTAACCAAAAACTCGAAAATAATGTCCAGAGACTAAGTTCGAAAGGGCAAATGGTTAACCAGTAAGCAGAGTAATCATTAACCAAAAATCGCAAAAGTAAGTAAAAAGTGTGAAATCATTAACCAAAAAGCACAAAATTAAGTTAAAAGTGTGAAATCATTAACCAAAAAGTCGAAAATAATCTCCAGAGACTAAGTCCGAAAGGGCAAATGGTTAACCAGTAAGCAGAGTAATCATTAACCAAAAATCGCAAAAATATGTTAAAAGTGTGAAATCATTAACCAAAAACTCGAAAATAATGTGCAGAGACTAAGTCCGAAAGGGCAAATGGTTAACCAGTAAGCAGAGTAATCATTAACCAAAAAGGGCAAAAGTAAGTAAAAAGTATGAAATCATTAACCAAAAAGCACAAAATTAAGTTAAAAGTGTGAAATCATTAACCAAAAAGTCGAAAATAATGTCCAGAGACCAAGTCCGAAAGGGCAAATGGTTAACCAGTAAGCAGAGTAATCATGAACCAAAAATCGCAAAAGTAAGTAAAAAGTATGAAATCATTAACCAAAAAGGGCAAAAGTAAGTAAAAAGTATGAAATCATTAACCAAAAATCGCAAAAGTAAGTAAAAAGTATGAAATCATTAACCAAAAATCGCAAAAGTAAGTAAAAAGTATGAAATCATTAACCAAAAAGCACAAAATTAAGTTAAAAGTGTGAAATCATTAACCAAAATGTCGAAAACAATGTCCAGAGACTAAGTCCGAAAGGGCAAATGGTTAACCAGTAAGCAGAGTAATCATTAACCAAAAATCGCAAAAGTAAGTAAAAAGTGTGAAATCATTAACCAAAAACCCGAAAATAATGTCCAGAGACTAAGTCCGAAAGGGCAAATGGTTAACCAGTAAGCAGAGTAATCATTAACCAAAAATCGCAAAAGTAAGTAAAAAGTGTGAAATCATTAACCAAAAACTCGAAAATAATGTCCAGAGACTAAGTCCGAAAGGGCAAATGGTTAACCAGTAAGCAGAGTAATCATTAACCAAAAGGCGCAAAAGTAAGTAAAAAGTATGAAATCAGTAACCAAAAAGCGCAAAAATATGTTAAAAGTGTGAAATCATTAACCAAAAACTCGAAAATAATGTGCAGAGACTAAGTCCGAAAGGGCAAATAATTAACCAGTAAGCAGAGTAATCATTAACCAAAAAGCGCAAAAATATGTTAAAAGTGTGAAATCATTAACCAAAAACTCGAAAATAATGTCCAGAGACTAAGTTCGAAAGGGCAAATGGTTAACCAGTAAGCAGAGTAATCATTAACCAAAAATCGCAAAAGTAAGTAAAAAGTGTGAAATCATTAACCAAAAAGCACAAAATTAAGTTAAAAGTGTGAAATCATTAACCAAAAAGTCGAAAATAATCTCCAGAGACTAAGTCCGAAAGGGCAAATGGTTAACCAGTAAGCAGAGTAATCATTAACCAAAAAGCGCAAAAATATGTTAAAAGTGTGAAATCATTAACCAAAAACTCGAAAATAATGTGCAGAGACTAAGTCCGAAAGGGCAAATAATTAACCAGTAAGCAGAGTAATCATTAACCAAAAAGCGCAAAAATATGTAAAAAGTGTGAAATCAGTAACCAAAAAGCGCAAAAGTAAGTAAAAAGTGTGAAATCATTAACCAAAAACTCGAAAATAATCTCCAGAGACTAAGTCCGAAAGGGCAAATGGTTAACCAGTAAGCAGAGTAATCATTAACCAAAAAGCGCAAAAATATGTTAAAAGTGTGAAATCATTAACCAAAAACTCGAAAATAATGTGCAGAGACTAAGTCCGAAAGGGCAAATAATTAACCAGTAAGCAGAGTAATCATTAACCAAAAAGCGCAAAAATATGTAAAAAGTGTGAAATCAGTAACCAAAAAGCGCAAAAGTAAGTAAAAAGTGTGAAATCATTAACCAAAAAGTCGAAAATAATCTCCAGAGACTAAGTCCGAAAGGGCAAATGGTTAACCAGTAAGCAGAGTAATCATTAACCAAAAAGCGCAAAAATATGTTAAAAGTGTGAAATCATTAACCAAAAACTCGAAAATAATGTCCAGAGACTAAGTCCGAAAGGGCAAATGGTTAACCAGTAAGCAGAGTAATCATTAACCAAAAATCGCAAAAGTAAGTAAAAAGTGTGAAATCATTAACCAAAAAGCACAAAATTAAGTTAAAAGTGTGAAATCATTAACCAAAAAGTCGAAAATAATCTCCAGAGACTAAGTCCGAAAGGGCAAATGGTTAACCAGTAAGCAGAGTAATCATTAACCAAAAAGCGCAAAAATATGTTAAAAGTGTGAAATCATTAACCAAAAATCGCAAAAGTAAGTAAAAAGTGTGAAATCATTAACCAAAAAGTCGAAAATAATGTCCAGAGACTAAGTCCGAAAGGGCAAATGGTTAACCAGTAAGCAGAGTAATCATTAACCAAAAAGCGCAAAAATATGTTAAAAGTGTGAAATCATTAACCAAAAACTCGAAAATAATGTCCAGAGACTAAGTCCGAAAGGGCAAATGGTTAACCAGTAAGCAGAGTAATCATTAACCAAAAAGGGCAAAAGTAAGTAAAAAGTATGAAATCATTAACCAAAAAGTCGAAAATAATGCCCAGAGACTAAGTCCGAAAGGGCAAATGGTTAACCAGAAAATCCGTCGAATAATGTCCAGAGACTAAGTCCGAAAGGGCAAATGGTTAACCAGTGGAAGGGCGATCAAGCGGAAAAATTTGCCCCGGTTACCCGGGATGGAGTTCCAGAGGTCCGGCCAGAGTTGTCAAATTCGTCCCGCTGATCGGACGCTTGTCATTCGGGTGGCTGGGGGTT
>NW_027140211.1:87500-90000 GCF_036365525.1 Heterodontus francisci | reverse complement strand
TCTCGTCTGTGTTGTGCATCCCATCCGGCAGGGTGAGCGTGAGGCTTTCGTTCTCTGTACTCCACGCCTTCCTCCAGCCCCTCCTCCTCTCTTCTCACTGGCCAGGCTCTCCTCGTCTTTACGCTGTCACTGACGGGCCACCCAGCTCTCGTCCGGGACCGGCGACCGTAGAAGCACCCGCCTTCCTATGGACTTGCCACCGTCTTGCAGCATTACAACCGCAGTCGAATTGAAGGGAGCTTCTGCGGGCTTGGGTGCTGCCCGGCGGCCCGCCGTCGGGACCTCGTCAACCGGCCACTGTGAGCTCTGCAGGGACTGATCCGGTGATGCAGGCCCGGTTTTCTTTCCCACCGTGGGGACACTTTGGTCGCTCTAGTCACCCTCCCTTTACCGGTACAGGGTACCTACACGACTCCCCCTCCGGCCCCGCGAGCTGGTGCTTTTGGCGGAGCGGCGGTTTAAAGACTCGCGTGTCCGTTGCCGGTGTCGAGCTTGAGATGGCAGCCGTGACGTTCGAGAGAATGTACCTGGCCGCGGAGGCAGGATTTGTTTCCCCGCAGCGGGCTCATCCTGTCGGCCTTGTACCCCACTCAGTCCGTCCGCGTTCGCTCTCTCTCTCTCCTCGTCCTCCCGGCCTCGGTGGCGGCAGAGACCCTGCCTCTGTTGTCCGTGGTGCGCGTCGGCACGGTTGGGCTCCGGCGTCGGACGAGCTGACGCGCTTCGCCTCGCGAGCGCCCTGACCACGTTGGCCGCGTGAAAACCTTTCTTTGGTCATTGTGATTGTTCGACTGAAATCCGAAGGGCCGTGCCAGGCTGGGGCTCTCCCACCCCCCACACCCCATTGGGGAGGGCGGGGGAGCGTTCGCACGTTCCGGGTTCGACCCCTCGCGCGAGGGACGGACCGAAAACCTGAGACAACTCTTAGCGGTGGATCACTCGGCTCGTGCGTCGATGAAGAACGCAGCTAGCTGCGAGAATTAATGTGAATTGCAGGACACATTGATCATCGACACTTTGAACGCACTTTGCGGCCCCGGGTTCCTCCCGGGGCTACGCCTGTCTGAGGGTCGCTTGACAATCAATCGCACTCGCCTTTGCCGGCGGGAGCGCGGCTGGGGTTTTGTCGCAGAGGTTCCTTTGCTCCTCTTCGTCCCCCTAAGTGCAGACCTGGAGTTTACTCCGCCTTTGGGAGAGTTCGACCTCTGTCCCTCCATTTAATCGCGATGGGGGGGCAGTCCGGCGTGGGCCTCCGGGCGCGCCGGCACTGGTCTCGGCCAGCCTCTGCTTTTCCCAGGACGGCTGTCAGTGGGTTGCAAACGAACGACTGCGTCAGTGCTGGGACTGCTTGCTGCCGGGCCGTTAGCCTCCGAATGGATCGTGGAGGGCAGAGTTGACTCTCTGTGGAGTGTGCAGAGCAGAGATGGGAACGATGCCTGGTGAATCGGCATAGAGAGAGAGAGAGAGACTCGGTGTGGCATGTCGGTGGACGCAAACCGTGTGGTTCGGTCTCGATGGCTGTTGCCAGTGGTCGACGTGGTTTAGTGGTTCTGGACGAGGAGGAGGAGAGCTTGACGTAGTTGACTGTGGGCTTGCCGTGCTGCCTCGCTGGCTTTGCGTGCCCTCATTCGGTGTTTGTGCAGTTTTGCCATGGAGTCCCTGCGGTGCTGCGTGTTGTGCTGGAGCCCTGTCTCCTTCCACACGCATGCCTCCCGCTGTGCCTCCGGCAAGCTCGCCTACATCTGAGGGTGCACCTAGTCAGTGCCGCACGGTCCTGTCCCCCTGGTCTCTGCTGCCTGCTTTTCGAACCAACTCCCCCACCCCGGTTGCACGTGCTCCAAACTCTTGCCACGCCTTCTAGCTGCTGCTAGTCTCGGGTCCTTTCCACGCTTGCTTCCCGTGGGCTGCTCGCTTTTCTCTCCTGCCCTCGTGCAGTTCAAACCAGCACCGCGCCCACGCTCTTTGTCTTCGGCACCTCCCTTATCGGCACTCCGGAACAGTTATGAGCCGAGCCCGGTCGCAAGCCCGACGTCGACACGCGTGCACATCCGCTCGTTACTAACCCCTGGCCTGGTGAGCGCCCCCCCCCCGAGGGTTGAGTACGAGGTGCCGTTGTCATTAAGTTGCGAGATATACCGGCCGGCCTGGAGCTTTTGGTGCTGCGTTTAAGTCTGGGCGGGGGCCATCCGATGTTGAGAAACGCACGCACGCGATCGCTCACCATTCTGCCTACGACCTCAGATCAGACGTGACAACCCGCTGAATTTAAGCATATTACTAAGCGGAGGAAAAGAAACTAACAAGGATTCCCCTAGTAACTGCGAGTGAAGAGGGAACAGCCCAGCGCCGAATCCCCGCTCGCCTGGCGGGCGTGGGAAATGTGGCGTATAGAAGACCTCTTTCTCTGACGACGCTCCGGGGCCCAAGTCCTTCTGATCGAGGCTTAGCCTGAGGACGGTGTGAGGCCGGTAGCGGCCCCCGGCTCGTTGGGATCGAGTCTTCT
>NW_027140211.1:70000-82500 GCF_036365525.1 Heterodontus francisci | reverse complement strand
AACTTTTGGCCGCGGTTGGCTGCAATGAGTCTTGCCGGGCTTAATAGTCGGCGTGGGGGTGAATTTGCGAAGGTGGCCGTGTTTGTATGCATGTTTGCCGGCGTGTTTAGGAAGGTTGGGTGGGTGGGTGGTTGTGTGGGCGCCGTGGTCTGAGGGCACATCCTGTGGGATGTGGGAGGCGGGGGAAGGAGAGCGCCCTTGGTGCGTGTGTCTAGGCGATGCATTGCGGAAGGATGGGCGGGTGGGGCCGGGCGTGTGGGTTCCCGACTTATCGGTGAACCATTTGCTACTGCGGGGCCAAAGCAAAAGGGAAAGCATAAGGGCGCAGGCTGCCCTCTGCGGGACAGGTCCGGCCCTGACGCCGGTTTACGATTTCTCCGGTAAAGCACCTGTCGGGTGGCGACCGGAGGGTCTTTGCAGGGCCTGGATCTCCGAGCCCGTGGGACAGGCGGGAAAGGGTGGCGGCAGCCGGTTGAAGTCCCGACCCTGGGCAGCCTCCCGGTCCTACCTCCATAACTTCGGCGAGGAGGGTCCGATCCCCGCGCGGTCGACGGCAGGCGGTAGGGCTCGGAGGGGCGCGGCCTGGTCCGCGAGTGCCCCGGCGCCGCCCCTCTGCCCGTCCGAGGGACAGTAGGAAATGGCCATACCGCTTTCCGGCCGATTGCCGCCGGACGTCCGGCCGCATTCGCTCGGTCTGCGCGGCCGGCGGTAGCCGGGGGCGAGGGGCATCGGGCGGTGGCGGAACCAGGCCGGCCCGACCGCTGGGGGCCGCCCGGGCGACGTTTGAATCTGTCGGGTCGGACCGCCGAATCCCGCGGGATTTCGGGATCGAATCTGCGGGTGGAATCGGCACCTCGTCCCGCTGTCCGGTTCCCCCCGGTCGACTGCAACGGGTTTCCGAGGCCCGTCGGTCAGGCGCGGTTCGCTCCGCAATCCGCCGGCCGATCGGCACCGGGCGGGGCTCTACGGAAAGAGGGGACCCTCCCGCGTCGAGTGCCGGCGCACCGACCCCGCAGGCTGACCGGGAAGGTGAAGACTCACCCCGCTGAATGCCCGGCCCCGGGTACCCTCCGGCTCCGGGGCCATAACTTCGGGGAGGGAGGTCCGATCCCCGCGCGGTCGACGGCAGGCGGTAGGGCTCGGAGGGGCGCGGCCTGGTCCGCGAGTGCCCCGGCGCCGCCCCTCTGCCCGTCCGAGGGACAGTAGGAAATGGCCATACCGCTTTCCGGCCGATTGCCGCCGGACGTCCGGCCGCATTCGCTCGGTCTGCGCGGCCGGCGGTAGCCGGGGGCGAGGGGCATCGGGCGGTGGCGGAACCAGGCCGGCCCGACCGCTGGGGGCCGCCCGGGCGACGTTTGAATCTGTCGGGTCGGACCGCCGAATCCCGCGGGATTTCGGGATCGAATCTGCGGGTGGAATCGGCACCTCGTCCCGCTGTCCGGTTCCCCCCCGTCGACTGCAACGGGTTTCCGAGGCCCGTCGGTCAGGCGCGGTTCGCTCCGCAATCCGCCGGCCGATCGGCACCGGGCGGGGCTCTACGGAAAGAGGGGACCCTCCGGCGTCGAGTGCCGGCGCACCGACCCCGCAGGCTGACCGGGAAGGTGAAGACTCACCCCGCTGAATGCCCGGCCCCGGGCACCCTCCGGCGCCGGGGCCATAACTTCGGGGAGGGAGGTCCGAGCTCCGCGCGGTCGACGGCAGGTGAAAGGGGCCGGTGCGCCGCGGAAGGCGACAGCAGTCCCGTCAGGCTGCACCTCTGCTCGGGCGAACGGCGTCAGGAAAAGGGGAGAGCACTTCCCCACCGATAGCTCCGGAACGCCCGGACCCATTGGCCCGCGGCACCGGTGGCTGCTAGAGGGCCTCCGGCGCCGTCAGCCGGGGTACGTCCCAGGCCGGCCGGACGGCGGGCAGCCGGAGGCAACGGCCTGGAACGGAGCCAGACTTGAGTCGTTCCGTGCCGTGGGCAAAAAGGCAGGGCTGCGGGTCAGCGCAGTTTGGCAAACCTAGCCGCAAGTGCGGGAAGGGCGGAGGAGCACACGGACGCCGCCTTCCCAAACTGAGCCCAAAGTGCCCAGGCATGCCCCCTTGATCTCGCCTAATCAGTGAGCCCAAAATAATTTCAGAGTGTGGAAACCTTATCCAAAAAGGTCGAAAAGAACGGCCAGAGATCAAGTCCGAAAGGGGAAATCAGTAACAAGCAAGCAGAGTAATCATTAACCAAAAAGCGCAAAATTATGTTAAAAGTGTGAAATCATTAACCAAAAACTCGAAAATAATGTCCAGAGACCAAGTCCGAAAGGGCAAATGGTTAACCAGTAAGCAGAGTAATCATTAACCAAAAATCGCAAAAGTAAGTAAAAAGTATGAAATCATTAACCAAAAATCGCAAAAGTAAGTAAAAAGTGTGAAATCATTAACCAAAAACTCGAAAATAATGTGCAGAGACTAAGTCCGAAAGGGCAAATGGTTAACCAGTAAGCAGAGTCATCATTAACCAAAAATCGCAAAAGTAAGTAAAAAGTGTGAAATCATTAACCAAAAATCGCAAAAGTAAGTAAAAAGTGTGAAATCATTAACCAAAAACTCGAAAATAATCTCCAGAGACTAAGTCCGAAAGGGCAAATGGTTAACCAGTAAGCAGAGTAATCATTAACCAAAAATCGCAAAAGTAAGTAAAAAGTGTGAAATCATTAACCAAAAATCGCAAAAGTAAGTAAAAAGTGTGAAATCATTAACCAAAAACTCGAAAATAATGTCCAGAGACTAAGTCCAAAAGGGCAAATGGTTAACCAGTAAGCAGAGTAATCATTAACCAAAAAGCGCAAAAATATGTTAAAAGTGTGAAATCATTAACCAAAAACTCGAAAATAATGTGCAGAGACTAAGTCCGAAAGGGCAAATGGTTAACCAGTAAGCAGAGTAATCATTAACCAAAAATCGCAAAAGTAAGTAAAAAGTGTGAAATCATTAACCAAAAACTCGAAAATAATCTCCAGAGACTAAGTCCGAAAGGGCAAATGGTTAACCAGTAAGCAGAGTAATCATTAACCAAAAATCGCAAAAGTAAGTAAAAAGTGTGAAATCATTAACCAAAAACTCGAAAATAATGTCCAGAGACCAAGTCCGAAAGGGCAAATGGTTAACCAGTAAGCAGAGTAATCATTAACCAAAAATCGCAAAAGTAAGTAAAAAGTGTGAAATCATTAACCAAAAATCGCAAAAGTAAGTAAAAAGTGTGAAATCATTAACCAAAAAGTCGAAAATAATCTCCAGAGACTAAGTCCGAAAGGGCAAATGGTTAACCAGTAAGCAGAGTAATCATTAACCAAAAATCGCAAAAGTAAGTAAAAAGTGTGAAATCATTAACCAAAAATCGCAAAAGTAAGTAAAAAGTGTGAAATCATTAACCAAAAAGTCGAAAATAATCTCCAGAGACTAAGTCCAAAAGGGCAAATGGTTAACCAGTAAGCAGAGTAATCATTAACCAAAAATCGCAAAAGTAAGTAAAAAGTGTGAAATCATTAACCAAAAACTCGAAAATAATCTCCAGAGACTAAGTCCGAAAGGGCAAATGGTTAACCAGTAAGCAGAGTAATCATTAACCAAAAGGCGCAAAAGTAAGTAAAAAGTATGAAATCAGTAACCAAAAAGCGCAAAAATATGTTAAAAGTGTGAAATCATTAACCAAAAAGTCGAAAATAATCTCCAGAGACTAAGTCCGAAAGGGCAAATGGTTAACCAGTAAGCAGAGTAATCATTAACCAAAAATCGCAAAAATATGTTAAAAGTGTGAAATCATTAACCAAAAACTCGAAAATAATGTGCAGAGACTAAGTCCGAAAGGGCAAATGGTTAACCAGTAAGCAGAGTAATCATTAACCAAAAAGGGCAAAAGTAAGTAAAAAGTATGAAATCATTAACCAAAAAGCACAAAATTAAGTTAAAAGTGTGAAATCATTAACCAAAAAGTCGAAAATAATGTCCAGAGACCAAGTCCGAAAGGGCAAATGGTTAACCAGTAAGCAGAGTAATCATGAACCAAAAATCGCAAAAGTAAGTAAAAAGTATGAAATCATTAACCAAAAAGGGCAAAAGTAAGTAAAAAGTATGAAATCATTAACCAAAAATCGCAAAAGTAAGTAAAAAGTATGAAATCATTAACCAAAAATCGCAAAAGTAAGTAAAAAGTATGAAATCATTAACCAAAAAGCACAAAATTAAGTTAAAAGTGTGAAATCATTAACCAAAATGTCGAAAACAATGTCCAGAGACTAAGTCCGAAAGGGCAAATGGTTAACCAGTAAGCAGAGTAATCATTAACCAAAAATCGCAAAAGTAAGTAAAAAGTGTGAAATCATTAACCAAAAACCCGAAAATAATGTCCAGAGACTAAGTCCGAAAGGGCAAATGGTTAACCAGTAAGCAGAGTAATCATTAACCAAAAATCGCAAAAGTAAGTAAAAAGTGTGAAATCATTAACCAAAAACTCGAAAATAATGTCCAGAGACTAAGTCCGAAAGGGCAAATGGTTAACCAGTAAGCAGAGTAATCATTAACCAAAAGGCGCAAAAGTAAGTAAAAAGTATGAAATCAGTAACCAAAAAGCGCAAAAATATGTTAAAAGTGTGAAATCATTAACCAAAAACTCGAAAATAATGTGCAGAGACTAAGTCCGAAAGGGCAAATAATTAACCAGTAAGCAGAGTAATCATTAACCAAAAAGCGCAAAAATATGTTAAAAGTGTGAAATCATTAACCAAAAACTCGAAAATAATGTCCAGAGACTAAGTTCGAAAGGGCAAATGGTTAACCAGTAAGCAGAGTAATCATTAACCAAAAATCGCAAAAGTAAGTAAAAAGTGTGAAATCATTAACCAAAAAGCACAAAATTAAGTTAAAAGTGTGAAATCATTAACCAAAAAGTCGAAAATAATCTCCAGAGACTAAGTCCGAAAGGGCAAATGGTTAACCAGTAAGCAGAGTAATCATTAACCAAAAATCGCAAAAATATGTTAAAAGTGTGAAATCATTAACCAAAAACTCGAAAATAATGTGCAGAGACTAAGTCCGAAAGGGCAAATGGTTAACCAGTAAGCAGAGTAATCATTAACCAAAAAGGGCAAAAGTAAGTAAAAAGTATGAAATCATTAACCAAAAAGCACAAAATTAAGTTAAAAGTGTGAAATCATTAACCAAAAAGTCGAAAATAATGTCCAGAGACCAAGTCCGAAAGGGCAAATGGTTAACCAGTAAGCAGAGTAATCATGAACCAAAAATCGCAAAAGTAAGTAAAAAGTATGAAATCATTAACCAAAAATCGCAAAAGTAAGTAAAAAGTATGAAATCATTAACCAAAAAGCACAAAATTAAGTTAAAAGTGTGAAATCATTAACCAAAATGTCGAAAACAATGTCCAGAGACTAAGTCCGAAAGGGCAAATGGTTAACCAGTAAGCAGAGTAATCATTAACCAAAAATCGCAAAAGTAAGTAAAAAGTGTGAAATCATTAACCAAAAACCCGAAAATAATGTCCAGAGACTAAGTCCGAAAGGGCAAATGGTTAACCAGTAAGCAGAGTAATCATTAACCAAAAATCGCAAAAGTAAGTAAAAAGTGTGAAATCATTAACCAAAAACTCGAAAATAATGTCCAGAGACTAAGTCCGAAAGGGCAAATGGTTAACCAGTAAGCAGAGTAATCATTAACCAAAAGGCGCAAAAGTAAGTAAAAAGTATGAAATCAGTAACCAAAAAGCGCAAAAATATGTTAAAAGTGTGAAATCATTAACCAAAAACTCGAAAATAATGTGCAGAGACTAAGTCCGAAAGGGCAAATAATTAACCAGTAAGCAGAGTAATCATTAACCAAAAAGCGCAAAAATATGTTAAAAGTGTGAAATCATTAACCAAAAACTCGAAAATAATGTCCAGAGACTAAGTTCGAAAGGGCAAATGGTTAACCAGTAAGCAGAGTAATCATTAACCAAAAATCGCAAAAGTAAGTAAAAAGTGTGAAATCATTAACCAAAAATCGCAAAAGTAAGTAAAAAGTGTGAAATCATTAACCAAAAACTCGAAAATAATGTCCAGAGACTAAGTCCAAAAGGGCAAATGGTTAACCAGTAAGCAGAGTAATCATTAACCAAAAAGCGCAAAAATATGTTAAAAGTGTGAAATCATTAACCAAAAACTCGAAAATAATGTGCAGAGACTAAGTCCGAAAGGGCAAATGGTTAACCAGTAAGCAGAGTAATCATTAACCAAAAATCGCAAAAGTAAGTAAAAAGTGTGAAATCATTAACCAAAAACTCGAAAATAATCTCCAGAGACTAAGTCCGAAAGGGCAAATGGTTAACCAGTAAGCAGAGTAATCATTAACCAAAAATCGCAAAAGTAAGTAAAAAGTGTGAAATCATTAACCAAAAACTCGAAAATAATGTCCAGAGACCAAGTCCGAAAGGGCAAATGGTTAACCAGTAAGCAGAGTAATCATTAACCAAAAATCGCAAAAGTAAGTAAAAAGTGTGAAATCATTAACCAAAAATCGCAAAAGTAAGTAAAAAGTGTGAAATCATTAACCAAAAACTCGAAAATAATCTCCAGAGACTAAGTCCGAAAGGGCAAATGGTTAACCAGTAAGCAGAGTAATCATTAACCAAAAATCGCAAAAGTAAGTAAAAAGTGTGAAATCATTAACCAAAAATCGCAAAAGTAAGTAAAAAGTGTGAAATCATTAACCAAAAAGTCGAAAATAATCTCCAGAGACTAAGTCCAAAAGGGCAAATGGTTAACCAGTAAGCAGAGTAATCATTAACCAAAAATCGCAAAAGTAAGTAAAAAGTGTGAAATCATTAACCAAAAACTCGAAAATAATCTCCAGAGACTAAGTCCGAAAGGGCAAATGGTTAACCAGTAAGCAGAGTAATCATTAACCAAAAGGCGCAAAAGTAAGTAAAAAGTATGAAATCAGTAACCAAAAAGCGCAAAAATATGTTAAAAGTGTGAAATCATTAACCAAAAAGTCGAAAATAATCTCCAGAGACTAAGTCCGAAAGGGCAAATGGTTAACCAGTAAGCAGAGTAATCATTAACCAAAAATCGCAAAAATATGTTAAAAGTGTGAAATCATTAACCAAAAACTCGAAAATAATGTGCAGAGACTAAGTCCGAAAGGGCAAATGGTTAACCAGTAAGCAGAGTAATCATTAACCAAAAAGGGCAAAAGTAAGTAAAAAGTATGAAATCATTAACCAAAAAGCACAAAATTAAGTTAAAAGTGTGAAATCATTAACCAAAAAGTCGAAAATAATGTCCAGAGACCAAGTCCGAAAGGGCAAATGGTTAACCAGTAAGCAGAGTAATCATGAACCAAAAATCGCAAAAGTAAGTAAAAAGTATGAAATCATTAACCAAAAAGGGCAAAAGTAAGTAAAAAGTATGAAATCATTAACCAAAAATCGCAAAAGTAAGTAAAAAGTATGAAATCATTAACCAAAAATCGCAAAAGTAAGTAAAAAGTATGAAATCATTAACCAAAAAGCACAAAATTAAGTTAAAAGTGTGAAATCATTAACCAAAATGTCGAAAACAATGTCCAGAGACTAAGTCCGAAAGGGCAAATGGTTAACCAGTAAGCAGAGTAATCATTAACCAAAAATCGCAAAAGTAAGTAAAAAGTGTGAAATCATTAACCAAAAACCCGAAAATAATGTCCAGAGACTAAGTCCGAAAGGGCAAATGGTTAACCAGTAAGCAGAGTAATCATTAACCAAAAATCGCAAAAGTAAGTAAAAAGTGTGAAATCATTAACCAAAAACTCGAAAATAATGTCCAGAGACTAAGTCCGAAAGGGCAAATGGTTAACCAGTAAGCAGAGTAATCATTAACCAAAAGGCGCAAAAGTAAGTAAAAAGTATGAAATCAGTAACCAAAAAGCGCAAAAATATGTTAAAAGTGTGAAATCATTAACCAAAAACTCGAAAATAATGTGCAGAGACTAAGTCCGAAAGGGCAAATAATTAACCAGTAAGCAGAGTAATCATTAACCAAAAAGCGCAAAAATATGTTAAAAGTGTGAAATCATTAACCAAAAACTCGAAAATAATGTCCAGAGACTAAGTTCGAAAGGGCAAATGGTTAACCAGTAAGCAGAGTAATCATTAACCAAAAATCGCAAAAGTAAGTAAAAAGTGTGAAATCATTAACCAAAAAGCACAAAATTAAGTTAAAAGTGTGAAATCATTAACCAAAAAGTCGAAAATAATCTCCAGAGACTAAGTCCGAAAGGGCAAATGGTTAACCAGTAAGCAGAGTAATCATTAACCAAAAATCGCAAAAATATGTTAAAAGTGTGAAATCATTAACCAAAAACTCGAAAATAATGTGCAGAGACTAAGTCCGAAAGGGCAAATGGTTAACCAGTAAGCAGAGTAATCATTAACCAAAAAGGGCAAAAGTAAGTAAAAAGTATGAAATCATTAACCAAAAAGCACAAAATTAAGTTAAAAGTGTGAAATCATTAACCAAAAAGTCGAAAATAATGTCCAGAGACCAAGTCCGAAAGGGCAAATGGTTAACCAGTAAGCAGAGTAATCATGAACCAAAAATCGCAAAAGTAAGTAAAAAGTATGAAATCATTAACCAAAAAGGGCAAAAGTAAGTAAAAAGTATGAAATCATTAACCAAAAATCGCAAAAGTAAGTAAAAAGTATGAAATCATTAACCAAAAATCGCAAAAGTAAGTAAAAAGTATGAAATCATTAACCAAAAAGCACAAAATTAAGTTAAAAGTGTGAAATCATTAACCAAAATGTCGAAAACAATGTCCAGAGACTAAGTCCGAAAGGGCAAATGGTTAACCAGTAAGCAGAGTAATCATTAACCAAAAATCGCAAAAGTAAGTAAAAAGTGTGAAATCATTAACCAAAAACCCGAAAATAATGTCCAGAGACTAAGTCCGAAAGGGCAAATGGTTAACCAGTAAGCAGAGTAATCATTAACCAAAAATCGCAAAAGTAAGTAAAAAGTGTGAAATCATTAACCAAAAACTCGAAAATAATGTCCAGAGACTAAGTCCGAAAGGGCAAATGGTTAACCAGTAAGCAGAGTAATCATTAACCAAAAGGCGCAAAAGTAAGTAAAAAGTATGAAATCAGTAACCAAAAAGCGCAAAAATATGTTAAAAGTGTGAAATCATTAACCAAAAACTCGAAAATAATGTGCAGAGACTAAGTCCGAAAGGGCAAATAATTAACCAGTAAGCAGAGTAATCATTAACCAAAAAGCGCAAAAATATGTTAAAAGTGTGAAATCATTAACCAAAAACTCGAAAATAATGTCCAGAGACTAAGTTCGAAAGGGCAAATGGTTAACCAGTAAGCAGAGTAATCATTAACCAAAAATCGCAAAAGTAAGTAAAAAGTGTGAAATCATTAACCAAAAAGCACAAAATTAAGTTAAAAGTGTGAAATCATTAACCAAAAAGTCGAAAATAATCTCCAGAGACTAAGTCCGAAAGGGCAAATGGTTAACCAGTAAGCAGAGTAATCATTAACCAAAAAGCGCAAAAATATGTTAAAAGTGTGAAATCATTAACCAAAAACTCGAAAATAATGTGCAGAGACTAAGTCCGAAAGGGCAAATAATTAACCAGTAAGCAGAGTAATCATTAACCAAAAAGCGCAAAAATATGTAAAAAGTGTGAAATCAGTAACCAAAAAGCGCAAAAGTAAGTAAAAAGTGTGAAATCATTAACCAAAAACTCGAAAATAATCTCCAGAGACTAAGTCCGAAAGGGCAAATGGTTAACCAGTAAGCAGAGTAATCATTAACCAAAAAGCGCAAAAATATGTTAAAAGTGTGAAATCATTAACCAAAAACTCGAAAATAATGTGCAGAGACTAAGTCCGAAAGGGCAAATAATTAACCAGTAAGCAGAGTAATCATTAACCAAAAAGCGCAAAAATATGTAAAAAGTGTGAAATCAGTAACCAAAAAGCGCAAAAGTAAGTAAAAAGTGTGAAATCATTAACCAAAAAGTCGAAAATAATCTCCAGAGACTAAGTCCGAAAGGGCAAATGGTTAACCAGTAAGCAGAGTAATCATTAACCAAAAAGCGCAAAAATATGTTAAAAGTGTGAAATCATTAACCAAAAACTCGAAAATAATGTCCAGAGACTAAGTCCGAAAGGGCAAATGGTTAACCAGTAAGCAGAGTAATCATTAACCAAAAATCGCAAAAGTAAGTAAAAAGTGTGAAATCATTAACCAAAAAGCACAAAATTAAGTTAAAAGTGTGAAATCATTAACCAAAAAGTCGAAAATAATCTCCAGAGACTAAGTCCGAAAGGGCAAATGGTTAACCAGTAAGCAGAGTAATCATTAACCAAAAAGCGCAAAAATATGTTAAAAGTGTGAAATCATTAACCAAAAATCGCAAAAGTAAGTAAAAAGTGTGAAATCATTAACCAAAAAGTCGAAAATAATGTCCAGAGACTAAGTCCGAAAGGGCAAATGGTTAACCAGTAAGCAGAGTAATCATTAACCAAAAAGCGCAAAAATATGTTAAAAGTGTGAAATCATTAACCAAAAACTCGAAAATAATGTCCAGAGACTAAGTCCGAAAGGGCAAATGGTTAACCAGTAAGCAGAGTAATCATTAACCAAAAAGGGCAAAAGTAAGTAAAAAGTATGAAATCATTAACCAAAAAGTCGAAAATAATGCCCAGAGACTAAGTCCGAAAGGGCAAATGGTTAACCAGAAAATCCGTCGAATAATGTCCAGAGACTAAGTCCGAAAGGGCAAATGGTTAACCAGTGGAAGGGCGATCAAGCGGAAAAATTTGCCCCGGTTACCCGGGATGGAGTTCCAGAGGTCCGGCCAGAGTTGTCAAATTCGTCCCGCTGATCGGACGCTTGTCATTCGGGTGGCTGGGGGTTGGCGGGGTATCTGCACAGTAGTAGGAGGTGGCAAGTCGGGACTTGGACGTTTATTCCAAGAGTCCACCCGAGCCTCCAGGTCTGCAGAGACCGACCCTAGCTGCCGCCCAACCGACTTTTAAGCCTTTTTCGGATGGGGATTTTTTCCCATTTTCGTCCATTTTTCGGGTTTTCTGTCGGGCTTAATAGGCGGCAGCCTGACCCCCGGCCGAGGCGGGGGGCGCACTCTCCCTTGCGTAAGGGTCCGGATTTGCCCCGGAAAGTGCCCCCGACGGCCTCCCGACCCGGGTGCCTGCAGGGCGGGGGAAAGGGTAGTCCCAGCCGCAGGAAATCATTAACCAAAAGACTTAGCCGTCGGGGCAGAGGCTAAGACCCGGGCTGGTGAAATCATTAACCAAAAGGAATGCACCCTTTTCCGAAAGTGCAGGCCGAAATAAGGCGAGCCTTGGGCCGGGAAGGCCAAAACCCCCAACTCATGGAAGTGTATGGGGTCGGACTCGGCGACTTTCCCGGGCCCCGAGTTGACCTTTCCCCACGGGGGCGGTCAAGTTGCTCCCGCCAAGAGGGCACGTTGCATTTGCTGCCGCTCTAGTCCCCGGGCTAGTTAATCAGTTGCCGTCGGAAGTCCCGATGCCGAAATGAAAAATGGCCGTTGCGGCGATTTGGCGCCTCATTTTCGGAAGGACTACCGGCAGGCAACCCGCCGAATTGACACTTGCGATTCGGGTGGCTGGGGGTTGGCGGGGTACCCGGAGATTTTCGGGAACTCGATTTTCAGAACTTTTGCTGGCAGCGGTTGCACTTGCAAAGTGGCCGAAGAAGTGCTCCCTCAAGGAAGGACCTTCTTTTGAAATAAAAGACCTTCCGAAGAGTGCCTGGAAGTCATTTATGAGCATTTAAGGGTAAATCTGGCGGACTTTCCATGCTCTGTTGCCGGCTCTGAAATATCGCACAGTTGGGTCTAGGCCGGTAGACTGGCTGTGAAAACAGACAAAGTGTTTTGGCGAGCGAGAGAAAACAAGGCCTTGGAACAGATTGGGGGGTGCGGAGGCACACCACACCCACAGGAAAAGAATTAATGAAAAAAAAACCAAAGTCTATGACATGTCTGTTGGTACAGTGAGAAAAGCAAAGAAGGGAGGCTGCGATGGCAGAGCAAAGCCGACCTTCATACAGATATACATGTCAAAGAAAGAAACTATGCCCGCAAAAGACTTGGTGCGAAATAACAAGGCTCCTTGTGAACGGTTATCTTTGTCTGTCAGGCGCAGATTGTGGCGGCGTCGCCTGGTTTCCTTGGGTTGCACTACATGTATGTCCTAGTCTCAAACGAAAAGTGCGTGCCCAGAATTTTGTCCAAGTTAGGCGACGCACGCCGGCTGGCATCACCTCTCCGTGCGAGCGCCGAAAGCTTTGGTCGACCTGTTTGGCTACGCTGGTCGCGGTTGCTCCTTACAGTGATGGGGACGGAAAACCGATGCGAGTTGACCAGGCGACGTCAACCAAGTTGCATGCTTTCTCCCCCCCCCCCCGCCGCCGCCAACCCCACACTGTGTGAAAGGA
>NW_027140211.1:50000-57500 GCF_036365525.1 Heterodontus francisci | reverse complement strand
TCTGCTCGGGCGAACGGCGTCAGGAAAAGGGGAGAGCACTTCCCCACCGATAGCTCCGGAACGCCCGGACCCATTGGCCCGCGGCACCGGTGGCTGCTAGAGGGCCTCCGGCGCCGTCAGCCGGGGTACGTCCCAGGCCGGCCGGACGGCGGGCAGCCGGAGGCAACGGCCTGGAACGGAGCCAGACTTGAGTCGTTCCGTGCCGTGGGCAAAAAGGCAGGGCTGCGGGTCAGCGCAGTTTGGCAAACCTAGCCGCAAGTGCGGGAAGGGCGGAGGAGCACACGGACGCCGCCTTCCCAAACTGAGCCCAAAGTGCCCAGGCATGCCCCCTTGATCTCGCCTAATCAGTGAGCCCAAAATAATTTCAGAGTGTGGAAACCTTATCCAAAAAGGTCGAAAAGAACGGCCAGAGATCAAGTCCGAAAGGGGAAATCAGTAACAAGCAAGCAGAGTAATCATTAACCAAAAAGCGCAAAATTATGTTAAAAGTGTGAAATCATTAACCAAAAACTCGAAAATAATGTCCAGAGACCAAGTCCGAAAGGGCAAATGGTTAACCAGTAAGCAGAGTAATCATTAACCAAAAATCGCAAAAGTAAGTAAAAAGTATGAAATCATTAACCAAAAATCGCAAAAGTAAGTAAAAAGTGTGAAATCATTAACCAAAAACTCGAAAATAATGTGCAGAGACTAAGTCCGAAAGGGCAAATGGTTAACCAGTAAGCAGAGTCATCATTAACCAAAAATCGCAAAAGTAAGTAAAAAGTGTGAAATCATTAACCAAAAATCGCAAAAGTAAGTAAAAAGTGTGAAATCATTAACCAAAAACTCGAAAATAATCTCCAGAGACTAAGTCCGAAAGGGCAAATGGTTAACCAGTAAGCAGAGTAATCATTAACCAAAAATCGCAAAAGTAAGTAAAAAGTGTGAAATCATTAACCAAAAATCGCAAAAGTAAGTAAAAAGTGTGAAATCATTAACCAAAAACTCGAAAATAATGTCCAGAGACTAAGTCCAAAAGGGCAAATGGTTAACCAGTAAGCAGAGTAATCATTAACCAAAAAGCGCAAAAATATGTTAAAAGTGTGAAATCATTAACCAAAAACTCGAAAATAATGTGCAGAGACTAAGTCCGAAAGGGCAAATGGTTAACCAGTAAGCAGAGTAATCATTAACCAAAAATCGCAAAAGTAAGTAAAAAGTGTGAAATCATTAACCAAAAACTCGAAAATAATCTCCAGAGACTAAGTCCGAAAGGGCAAATGGTTAACCAGTAAGCAGAGTAATCATTAACCAAAAATCGCAAAAGTAAGTAAAAAGTGTGAAATCATTAACCAAAAACTCGAAAATAATCTCCAGAGACTAAGTCCGAAAGGGCAAATGGTTAACCAGTAAGCAGAGTAATCATTAACCAAAAGGCGCAAAAGTAAGTAAAAAGTATGAAATCAGTAACCAAAAAGCGCAAAAATATGTTAAAAGTGTGAAATCATTAACCAAAAAGTCGAAAATAATCTCCAGAGACTAAGTCCGAAAGGGCAAATGGTTAACCAGTAAGCAGAGTAATCATTAACCAAAAATCGCAAAAATATGTTAAAAGTGTGAAATCATTAACCAAAAACTCGAAAATAATGTGCAGAGACTAAGTCCGAAAGGGCAAATGGTTAACCAGTAAGCAGAGTAATCATTAACCAAAAAGGGCAAAAGTAAGTAAAAAGTATGAAATCATTAACCAAAAAGCACAAAATTAAGTTAAAAGTGTGAAATCATTAACCAAAAAGTCGAAAATAATGTCCAGAGACCAAGTCCGAAAGGGCAAATGGTTAACCAGTAAGCAGAGTAATCATGAACCAAAAATCGCAAAAGTAAGTAAAAAGTATGAAATCATTAACCAAAAAGGGCAAAAGTAAGTAAAAAGTATGAAATCATTAACCAAAAATCGCAAAAGTAAGTAAAAAGTATGAAATCATTAACCAAAAATCGCAAAAGTAAGTAAAAAGTATGAAATCATTAACCAAAAAGCACAAAATTAAGTTAAAAGTGTGAAATCATTAACCAAAATGTCGAAAACAATGTCCAGAGACTAAGTCCGAAAGGGCAAATGGTTAACCAGTAAGCAGAGTAATCATTAACCAAAAATCGCAAAAGTAAGTAAAAAGTGTGAAATCATTAACCAAAAACCCGAAAATAATGTCCAGAGACTAAGTCCGAAAGGGCAAATGGTTAACCAGTAAGCAGAGTAATCATTAACCAAAAATCGCAAAAGTAAGTAAAAAGTGTGAAATCATTAACCAAAAACTCGAAAATAATGTCCAGAGACTAAGTCCGAAAGGGCAAATGGTTAACCAGTAAGCAGAGTAATCATTAACCAAAAGGCGCAAAAGTAAGTAAAAAGTATGAAATCAGTAACCAAAAAGCGCAAAAATATGTTAAAAGTGTGAAATCATTAACCAAAAACTCGAAAATAATGTGCAGAGACTAAGTCCGAAAGGGCAAATAATTAACCAGTAAGCAGAGTAATCATTAACCAAAAAGCGCAAAAATATGTTAAAAGTGTGAAATCATTAACCAAAAACTCGAAAATAATGTCCAGAGACTAAGTTCGAAAGGGCAAATGGTTAACCAGTAAGCAGAGTAATCATTAACCAAAAATCGCAAAAGTAAGTAAAAAGTGTGAAATCATTAACCAAAAAGCACAAAATTAAGTTAAAAGTGTGAAATCATTAACCAAAAAGTCGAAAATAATCTCCAGAGACTAAGTCCGAAAGGGCAAATGGTTAACCAGTAAGCAGAGTAATCATTAACCAAAAATCGCAAAAATATGTTAAAAGTGTGAAATCATTAACCAAAAACTCGAAAATAATGTGCAGAGACTAAGTCCGAAAGGGCAAATGGTTAACCAGTAAGCAGAGTAATCATTAACCAAAAAGGGCAAAAGTAAGTAAAAAGTATGAAATCATTAACCAAAAAGCACAAAATTAAGTTAAAAGTGTGAAATCATTAACCAAAAAGTCGAAAATAATGTCCAGAGACCAAGTCCGAAAGGGCAAATGGTTAACCAGTAAGCAGAGTAATCATGAACCAAAAATCGCAAAAGTAAGTAAAAAGTATGAAATCATTAACCAAAAAGGGCAAAAGTAAGTAAAAAGTATGAAATCATTAACCAAAAATCGCAAAAGTAAGTAAAAAGTATGAAATCATTAACCAAAAATCGCAAAAGTAAGTAAAAAGTATGAAATCATTAACCAAAAAGCACAAAATTAAGTTAAAAGTGTGAAATCATTAACCAAAATGTCGAAAACAATGTCCAGAGACTAAGTCCGAAAGGGCAAATGGTTAACCAGTAAGCAGAGTAATCATTAACCAAAAATCGCAAAAGTAAGTAAAAAGTGTGAAATCATTAACCAAAAACCCGAAAATAATGTCCAGAGACTAAGTCCGAAAGGGCAAATGGTTAACCAGTAAGCAGAGTAATCATTAACCAAAAATCGCAAAAGTAAGTAAAAAGTGTGAAATCATTAACCAAAAACTCGAAAATAATGTCCAGAGACTAAGTCCGAAAGGGCAAATGGTTAACCAGTAAGCAGAGTAATCATTAACCAAAAGGCGCAAAAGTAAGTAAAAAGTATGAAATCAGTAACCAAAAAGCGCAAAAATATGTTAAAAGTGTGAAATCATTAACCAAAAACTCGAAAATAATGTGCAGAGACTAAGTCCGAAAGGGCAAATAATTAACCAGTAAGCAGAGTAATCATTAACCAAAAAGCGCAAAAATATGTTAAAAGTGTGAAATCATTAACCAAAAACTCGAAAATAATGTCCAGAGACTAAGTTCGAAAGGGCAAATGGTTAACCAGTAAGCAGAGTAATCATTAACCAAAAATCGCAAAAGTAAGTAAAAAGTGTGAAATCATTAACCAAAAAGCACAAAATTAAGTTAAAAGTGTGAAATCATTAACCAAAAAGTCGAAAATAATCTCCAGAGACTAAGTCCGAAAGGGCAAATGGTTAACCAGTAAGCAGAGTAATCATTAACCAAAAAGCGCAAAAATATGTTAAAAGTGTGAAATCATTAACCAAAAACTCGAAAATAATGTGCAGAGACTAAGTCCGAAAGGGCAAATAATTAACCAGTAAGCAGAGTAATCATTAACCAAAAAGCGCAAAAATATGTAAAAAGTGTGAAATCAGTAACCAAAAAGCGCAAAAGTAAGTAAAAAGTGTGAAATCATTAACCAAAAACTCGAAAATAATCTCCAGAGACTAAGTCCGAAAGGGCAAATGGTTAACCAGTAAGCAGAGTAATCATTAACCAAAAAGCGCAAAAATATGTTAAAAGTGTGAAATCATTAACCAAAAACTCGAAAATAATGTGCAGAGACTAAGTCCGAAAGGGCAAATAATTAACCAGTAAGCAGAGTAATCATTAACCAAAAAGCGCAAAAATATGTAAAAAGTGTGAAATCAGTAACCAAAAAGCGCAAAAGTAAGTAAAAAGTGTGAAATCATTAACCAAAAAGTCGAAAATAATCTCCAGAGACTAAGTCCGAAAGGGCAAATGGTTAACCAGTAAGCAGAGTAATCATTAACCAAAAAGCGCAAAAATATGTTAAAAGTGTGAAATCATTAACCAAAAACTCGAAAATAATGTCCAGAGACTAAGTCCGAAAGGGCAAATGGTTAACCAGTAAGCAGAGTAATCATTAACCAAAAATCGCAAAAGTAAGTAAAAAGTGTGAAATCATTAACCAAAAAGCACAAAATTAAGTTAAAAGTGTGAAATCATTAACCAAAAAGTCGAAAATAATCTCCAGAGACTAAGTCCGAAAGGGCAAATGGTTAACCAGTAAGCAGAGTAATCATTAACCAAAAAGCGCAAAAATATGTTAAAAGTGTGAAATCATTAACCAAAAATCGCAAAAGTAAGTAAAAAGTGTGAAATCATTAACCAAAAAGTCGAAAATAATGTCCAGAGACTAAGTCCGAAAGGGCAAATGGTTAACCAGTAAGCAGAGTAATCATTAACCAAAAAGCGCAAAAATATGTTAAAAGTGTGAAATCATTAACCAAAAACTCGAAAATAATGTCCAGAGACTAAGTCCGAAAGGGCAAATGGTTAACCAGTAAGCAGAGTAATCATTAACCAAAAAGGGCAAAAGTAAGTAAAAAGTATGAAATCATTAACCAAAAAGTCGAAAATAATGCCCAGAGACTAAGTCCGAAAGGGCAAATGGTTAACCAGAAAATCCGTCGAATAATGTCCAGAGACTAAGTCCGAAAGGGCAAATGGTTAACCAGTGGAAGGGCGATCAAGCGGAAAAATTTGCCCCGGTTACCCGGGATGGAGTTCCAGAGGTCCGGCCAGAGTTGTCAAATTCGTCCCGCTGATCGGACGCTTGTCATTCGGGTGGCTGGGGGTTGGCGGGGTATCTGCACAGTAGTAGGAGGTGGCAAGTCGGGACTTGGACGTTTATTCCAAGAGTCCACCCGAGCCTCCAGGTCTGCAGAGACCGACCCTAGCTGCCGCCCAACCGACTTTTAAGCCTTTTTCGGATGGGGATTTTTTCCCATTTTCGTCCATTTTTCGGGTTTTCTGTCGGGCTTAATAGGCGGCAGCCTGACCCCCGGCCGAGGCGGGGGGCGCACTCTCCCTTGCGTAAGGGTCCGGATTTGCCCCGGAAAGTGCCCCCGACGGCCTCCCGACCCGGGTGCCTGCAGGGCGGGGGAAAGGGTAGTCCCAGCCGCAGGAAATCATTAACCAAAAGACTTAGCCGTCGGGGCAGAGGCTAAGACCCGGGCTGGTGAAATCATTAACCAAAAGGAATGCACCCTTTTCCGAAAGTGCAGGCCGAAATAAGGCGAGCCTTGGGCCGGGAAGGCCAAAACCCCCAACTCATGGAAGTGTATGGGGTCGGACTCGGCGACTTTCCCGGGCCCCGAGTTGACCTTTCCCCACGGGGGCGGTCAAGTTGCTCCCGCCAAGAGGGCACGTTGCATTTGCTGCCGCTCTAGTCCCCGGGCTAGTTAATCAGTTGCCGTCGGAAGTCCCGATGCCGAAATGAAAAATGGCCGTTGCGGCGATTTGGCGCCTCATTTTCGGAAGGACTACCGGCAGGCAACCCGCCGAATTGACACTTGCGATTCGGGTGGCTGGGGGTTGGCGGGGTACCCGGAGATTTTCGGGAACTCGATTTTCAGAACTTTTGCTGGCAGCGGTTGCACTTGCAAAGTGGCCGAAGAAGTGCTCCCTCAAGGAAGGACCTTCTTTTGAAATAAAAGACCTTCCGAAGAGTGCCTGGAAGTCATTTATGAGCATTTAAGGGTAAATCTGGCGGACTTTCCATGCTCTGTTGCCGGCTCTGAAATATCGCACAGTTGGGTCTAGGCCGGTAGACTGGCTGTGAAAACAGACAAAGTGTTTT
The DNA here is from genome assembly GCF_036365525.1 of Heterodontus francisci. Taxonomy (NCBI): domain Eukaryota; kingdom Metazoa; phylum Chordata; class Chondrichthyes; order Heterodontiformes; family Heterodontidae; genus Heterodontus; species Heterodontus francisci. Next base: position 51,081 of record NW_027140211.1, on the reverse strand, counting down.
GGCGAGCGAGAGAAAACAAGGCCTTGGAACAGATTGGGGGGTGCGGAGGCACACCACACCCACAGGAAAAGAATTAATGAAAAAAAAACCAAAGTCTATGACATGTCTGTTGGTACAGTGAGAAAAGCAAAGAAGGGAGGCTGCGATGGCAGAGCAAAGCCGACCTTCATACAGATATACATGTCAAAGAAAGAAACTATGCCCGCAAAAGACTTGGTGCGAAATAACAAGGCTCCTTGTGAACGGTTATCTTTGTCTGTCAGGCGCAGATTGTGGCGGCGTCGCCTGGTTTCCTTGGGTTGCACTACATGTATGTCCTAGTCTCAAACGAAAAGTGCGTGCCCAGAATTTTGTCCAAGTTAGGCGACGCACGCCGGCTGGCATCACCTCTCCGTGCGAGCGCCGAAAGCTTTGGTCGACCTGTTTGGCTACGCTGGTCGCGGTTGCTCCTTACAGTGATGGGGACGGAAAACCGATGCGAGTTGACCAGGCGACGTCAACCAAGTTGCATGCTTTCTCCCCCCCCCCCCGCCGCCGCCAACCCCACACTGTGTGAAAGGAAAAAAAAGTGCGTGCCCAGGTCACTCGATCGATACGGCGAGGACTGTCCGACGTTGGAGGGCCCAGGCGGGCTAGCATTTATTTGCTGGTGTTTCAGGCTCAGCGGTTACCTCCCGTTTCTGTCCCTTGTGTCAGACGGACATTCCTCTCGAGAGTTTGGCCACTTGGTCGGCGGCGTGCTAGGTAGATTACTCGTTGTGCGCCGTCTCCTGTGTGCTGATCTCTGTGCTGTTCGTGTGAGGCCGAGACGTCCCACTGGTCGCTACCGCAGTGGTCCGATTGTGAAGCTCCGGAGCGGGGCGTCCCGTTCCGGCCAGCTCGAGCACTCGATTTCTCTAGCACCAGAGCAAGGGCACACGCGCGGTGTGTGTGTGTGTATGCTTTGTATTTGTCGGTTACCGGTTTTTGTTGCACGAATTGAAAAGTTGAACCCGGTGCCAACCTCCCTGTCGTGGGGAGGCCATGTGCCCCAGCTTCTCAGACACAGCCCTGCCCCTTTCCAGCGGTGTCGCGTCGAAAA
>NW_027140211.1:30000-40000 GCF_036365525.1 Heterodontus francisci | reverse complement strand
GTTAATCAGTTGTCCAAATGTTGTAAATTGGTTAATGAGTTGTCACTTCAACTTTTGGCCGCGGTTGGCTACAATGAGTCTTGCCGGGCTTAATAGTCGGCGTGCGGGGGTGACCTTGCGAAGGCTAGCAGTGGGCAGAACCGGTTTATGATTTGCTCCCGTCGTCAGATTGACAAAGAGTCTGGTTAATCAGTTGTCCAAATGTTGTAAATTGGTTAATGAGTTGTCACTTCAACTTTTGGCCGCGGTTGGCTACAATGAGTCTTGCCGGGCTTAATAGTCGGCGTGCGGGGGTGACTTTGCGAAGGCTAGCAGTGGGCAGAACCGGTTTATGATTTGCCCCCGTCGTCAGATTGACAAAGAGTCTGGTTATTCAGTTGGCCTAATTTTGGAAATTGGTTAATGAGTTGTCACTTCAACTTTTGGCCGCGGTTGGCTGCAATGAGTCTTGCCGGGCTTAATAGTCGGCGTGGGGGTGAATTTGCGAAGGTGGCCGTGTTTGTATGCATGTTTGCCGGCGTGTTTAGGAAGGTTGGGTGGGTGGGTGGTTGTGTGGGCGCCGTGGTCTGAGGGCACATCCTGTGGGATGTGGGAGGCGGGGGAAGGAGAGCGCCCTTGGTGCGTGTGTCTAGGCGATGCATTGCGGAAGGATGGGCGGGTGGGGCCGGGCGTGTGGGTTCCCGACTTATCGGTGAACCATTTGCTACTGCGGGGCCAAAGCAAAAGGGAAAGCATAAGGGCGCAGGCTGCCCTCTGCGGGACAGGTCCGGCCCTGACGCCGGTTTACGATTTCTCCGGTAAAGCACCTGTCGGGTGGCGACCGGAGGGTCTTTGCAGGGCCTGGATCTCCGAGCCCGTGGGACAGGCGGGAAAGGGTGGCGGCAGCCGGTTGAAGTCCCGACCCTGGGCAGCCTCCCGGTCCTACCTCCATAACTTCGGCGAGGAGGGTCCGATCCCCGCGCGGTCGACGGCAGGCGGTAGGGCTCGGAGGGGCGCGGCCTGGTCCGCGAGTGCCCCGGCGCCGCCCCTCTGCCCGTCCGAGGGACAGTAGGAAATGGCCATACCGCTTTCCGGCCGATTGCCGCCGGACGTCCGGCCGCATTCGCTCGGTCTGCGCGGCCGGCGGTAGCCGGGGGCGAGGGGCATCGGGCGGTGGCGGAACCAGGCCGGCCCGACCGCTGGGGGCCGCCCGGGCGACGTTTGAATCTGTCGGGTCGGACCGCCGAATCCCGCGGGATTTCGGGATCGAATCTGCGGGTGGAATCGGCACCTCGTCCCGCTGTCCGGTTCCCCCCGGTCGACTGCAACGGGTTTCCGAGGCCCGTCGGTCAGGCGCGGTTCGCTCCGCAATCCGCCGGCCGATCGGCACCGGGCGGGGCTCTACGGAAAGAGGGGACCCTCCCGCGTCGAGTGCCGGCGCACCGACCCCGCAGGCTGACCGGGAAGGTGAAGACTCACCCCGCTGAATGCCCGGCCCCGGGTACCCTCCGGCTCCGGGGCCATAACTTCGGGGAGGGAGGTCCGATCCCCGCGCGGTCGACGGCAGGCGGTAGGGCTCGGAGGGGCGCGGCCTGGTCCGCGAGTGCCCCGGCGCCGCCCCTCTGCCCGTCCGAGGGACAGTAGGAAATGGCCATACCGCTTTCCGGCCGATTGCCGCCGGACGTCCGGCCGCATTCGCTCGGTCTGCGCGGCCGGCGGTAGCCGGGGGCGAGGGGCATCGGGCGGTGGCGGAACCAGGCCGGCCCGACCGCTGGGGGCCGCCCGGGCGACGTTTGAATCTGTCGGGTCGGACCGCCGAATCCCGCGGGATTTCGGGATCGAATCTGCGGGTGGAATCGGCACCTCGTCCCGCTGTCCGGTTCCCCCCCGTCGACTGCAACGGGTTTCCGAGGCCCGTCGGTCAGGCGCGGTTCGCTCCGCAATCCGCCGGCCGATCGGCACCGGGCGGGGCTCTACGGAAAGAGGGGACCCTCCGGCGTCGAGTGCCGGCGCACCGACCCCGCAGGCTGACCGGGAAGGTGAAGACTCACCCCGCTGAATGCCCGGCCCCGGGCACCCTCCGGCGCCGGGGCCATAACTTCGGGGAGGGAGGTCCGAGCTCCGCGCGGTCGACGGCAGGTGAAAGGGGCCGGTGCGCCGCGGAAGGCGACAGCAGTCCCGTCAGGCTGCACCTCTGCTCGGGCGAACGGCGTCAGGAAAAGGGGAGAGCACTTCCCCACCGATAGCTCCGGAACGCCCGGACCCATTGGCCCGCGGCACCGGTGGCTGCTAGAGGGCCTCCGGCGCCGTCAGCCGGGGTACGTCCCAGGCCGGCCGGACGGCGGGCAGCCGGAGGCAACGGCCTGGAACGGAGCCAGACTTGAGTCGTTCCGTGCCGTGGGCAAAAAGGCAGGGCTGCGGGTCAGCGCAGTTTGGCAAACCTAGCCGCAAGTGCGGGAAGGGCGGAGGAGCACACGGACGCCGCCTTCCCAAACTGAGCCCAAAGTGCCCAGGCATGCCCCCTTGATCTCGCCTAATCAGTGAGCCCAAAATAATTTCAGAGTGTGGAAACCTTATCCAAAAAGGTCGAAAAGAACGGCCAGAGATCAAGTCCGAAAGGGGAAATCAGTAACAAGCAAGCAGAGTAATCATTAACCAAAAAGCGCAAAATTATGTTAAAAGTGTGAAATCATTAACCAAAAACTCGAAAATAATGTCCAGAGACCAAGTCCGAAAGGGCAAATGGTTAACCAGTAAGCAGAGTAATCATTAACCAAAAATCGCAAAAGTAAGTAAAAAGTATGAAATCATTAACCAAAAATCGCAAAAGTAAGTAAAAAGTGTGAAATCATTAACCAAAAACTCGAAAATAATGTGCAGAGACTAAGTCCGAAAGGGCAAATGGTTAACCAGTAAGCAGAGTCATCATTAACCAAAAATCGCAAAAGTAAGTAAAAAGTGTGAAATCATTAACCAAAAATCGCAAAAGTAAGTAAAAAGTGTGAAATCATTAACCAAAAACTCGAAAATAATCTCCAGAGACTAAGTCCGAAAGGGCAAATGGTTAACCAGTAAGCAGAGTAATCATTAACCAAAAATCGCAAAAGTAAGTAAAAAGTGTGAAATCATTAACCAAAAATCGCAAAAGTAAGTAAAAAGTGTGAAATCATTAACCAAAAACTCGAAAATAATGTCCAGAGACTAAGTCCAAAAGGGCAAATGGTTAACCAGTAAGCAGAGTAATCATTAACCAAAAAGCGCAAAAATATGTTAAAAGTGTGAAATCATTAACCAAAAACTCGAAAATAATGTGCAGAGACTAAGTCCGAAAGGGCAAATGGTTAACCAGTAAGCAGAGTAATCATTAACCAAAAATCGCAAAAGTAAGTAAAAAGTGTGAAATCATTAACCAAAAACTCGAAAATAATCTCCAGAGACTAAGTCCGAAAGGGCAAATGGTTAACCAGTAAGCAGAGTAATCATTAACCAAAAATCGCAAAAGTAAGTAAAAAGTGTGAAATCATTAACCAAAAACTCGAAAATAATGTCCAGAGACCAAGTCCGAAAGGGCAAATGGTTAACCAGTAAGCAGAGTAATCATTAACCAAAAATCGCAAAAGTAAGTAAAAAGTGTGAAATCATTAACCAAAAATCGCAAAAGTAAGTAAAAAGTGTGAAATCATTAACCAAAAAGTCGAAAATAATCTCCAGAGACTAAGTCCGAAAGGGCAAATGGTTAACCAGTAAGCAGAGTAATCATTAACCAAAAATCGCAAAAGTAAGTAAAAAGTGTGAAATCATTAACCAAAAATCGCAAAAGTAAGTAAAAAGTGTGAAATCATTAACCAAAAAGTCGAAAATAATCTCCAGAGACTAAGTCCAAAAGGGCAAATGGTTAACCAGTAAGCAGAGTAATCATTAACCAAAAATCGCAAAAGTAAGTAAAAAGTGTGAAATCATTAACCAAAAACTCGAAAATAATCTCCAGAGACTAAGTCCGAAAGGGCAAATGGTTAACCAGTAAGCAGAGTAATCATTAACCAAAAGGCGCAAAAGTAAGTAAAAAGTATGAAATCAGTAACCAAAAAGCGCAAAAATATGTTAAAAGTGTGAAATCATTAACCAAAAAGTCGAAAATAATCTCCAGAGACTAAGTCCGAAAGGGCAAATGGTTAACCAGTAAGCAGAGTAATCATTAACCAAAAATCGCAAAAATATGTTAAAAGTGTGAAATCATTAACCAAAAACTCGAAAATAATGTGCAGAGACTAAGTCCGAAAGGGCAAATGGTTAACCAGTAAGCAGAGTAATCATTAACCAAAAAGGGCAAAAGTAAGTAAAAAGTATGAAATCATTAACCAAAAAGCACAAAATTAAGTTAAAAGTGTGAAATCATTAACCAAAAAGTCGAAAATAATGTCCAGAGACCAAGTCCGAAAGGGCAAATGGTTAACCAGTAAGCAGAGTAATCATGAACCAAAAATCGCAAAAGTAAGTAAAAAGTATGAAATCATTAACCAAAAAGGGCAAAAGTAAGTAAAAAGTATGAAATCATTAACCAAAAATCGCAAAAGTAAGTAAAAAGTATGAAATCATTAACCAAAAATCGCAAAAGTAAGTAAAAAGTATGAAATCATTAACCAAAAAGCACAAAATTAAGTTAAAAGTGTGAAATCATTAACCAAAATGTCGAAAACAATGTCCAGAGACTAAGTCCGAAAGGGCAAATGGTTAACCAGTAAGCAGAGTAATCATTAACCAAAAATCGCAAAAGTAAGTAAAAAGTGTGAAATCATTAACCAAAAACCCGAAAATAATGTCCAGAGACTAAGTCCGAAAGGGCAAATGGTTAACCAGTAAGCAGAGTAATCATTAACCAAAAATCGCAAAAGTAAGTAAAAAGTGTGAAATCATTAACCAAAAACTCGAAAATAATGTCCAGAGACTAAGTCCGAAAGGGCAAATGGTTAACCAGTAAGCAGAGTAATCATTAACCAAAAGGCGCAAAAGTAAGTAAAAAGTATGAAATCAGTAACCAAAAAGCGCAAAAATATGTTAAAAGTGTGAAATCATTAACCAAAAACTCGAAAATAATGTGCAGAGACTAAGTCCGAAAGGGCAAATAATTAACCAGTAAGCAGAGTAATCATTAACCAAAAAGCGCAAAAATATGTTAAAAGTGTGAAATCATTAACCAAAAACTCGAAAATAATGTCCAGAGACTAAGTTCGAAAGGGCAAATGGTTAACCAGTAAGCAGAGTAATCATTAACCAAAAATCGCAAAAGTAAGTAAAAAGTGTGAAATCATTAACCAAAAAGCACAAAATTAAGTTAAAAGTGTGAAATCATTAACCAAAAAGTCGAAAATAATCTCCAGAGACTAAGTCCGAAAGGGCAAATGGTTAACCAGTAAGCAGAGTAATCATTAACCAAAAATCGCAAAAATATGTTAAAAGTGTGAAATCATTAACCAAAAACTCGAAAATAATGTGCAGAGACTAAGTCCGAAAGGGCAAATGGTTAACCAGTAAGCAGAGTAATCATTAACCAAAAAGGGCAAAAGTAAGTAAAAAGTATGAAATCATTAACCAAAAAGCACAAAATTAAGTTAAAAGTGTGAAATCATTAACCAAAAAGTCGAAAATAATGTCCAGAGACCAAGTCCGAAAGGGCAAATGGTTAACCAGTAAGCAGAGTAATCATGAACCAAAAATCGCAAAAGTAAGTAAAAAGTATGAAATCATTAACCAAAAATCGCAAAAGTAAGTAAAAAGTATGAAATCATTAACCAAAAAGCACAAAATTAAGTTAAAAGTGTGAAATCATTAACCAAAATGTCGAAAACAATGTCCAGAGACTAAGTCCGAAAGGGCAAATGGTTAACCAGTAAGCAGAGTAATCATTAACCAAAAATCGCAAAAGTAAGTAAAAAGTGTGAAATCATTAACCAAAAACCCGAAAATAATGTCCAGAGACTAAGTCCGAAAGGGCAAATGGTTAACCAGTAAGCAGAGTAATCATTAACCAAAAATCGCAAAAGTAAGTAAAAAGTGTGAAATCATTAACCAAAAACTCGAAAATAATGTCCAGAGACTAAGTCCGAAAGGGCAAATGGTTAACCAGTAAGCAGAGTAATCATTAACCAAAAGGCGCAAAAGTAAGTAAAAAGTATGAAATCAGTAACCAAAAAGCGCAAAAATATGTTAAAAGTGTGAAATCATTAACCAAAAACTCGAAAATAATGTGCAGAGACTAAGTCCGAAAGGGCAAATAATTAACCAGTAAGCAGAGTAATCATTAACCAAAAAGCGCAAAAATATGTTAAAAGTGTGAAATCATTAACCAAAAACTCGAAAATAATGTCCAGAGACTAAGTTCGAAAGGGCAAATGGTTAACCAGTAAGCAGAGTAATCATTAACCAAAAATCGCAAAAGTAAGTAAAAAGTGTGAAATCATTAACCAAAAATCGCAAAAGTAAGTAAAAAGTGTGAAATCATTAACCAAAAACTCGAAAATAATGTCCAGAGACTAAGTCCAAAAGGGCAAATGGTTAACCAGTAAGCAGAGTAATCATTAACCAAAAAGCGCAAAAATATGTTAAAAGTGTGAAATCATTAACCAAAAACTCGAAAATAATGTGCAGAGACTAAGTCCGAAAGGGCAAATGGTTAACCAGTAAGCAGAGTAATCATTAACCAAAAATCGCAAAAGTAAGTAAAAAGTGTGAAATCATTAACCAAAAACTCGAAAATAATCTCCAGAGACTAAGTCCGAAAGGGCAAATGGTTAACCAGTAAGCAGAGTAATCATTAACCAAAAATCGCAAAAGTAAGTAAAAAGTGTGAAATCATTAACCAAAAACTCGAAAATAATGTCCAGAGACCAAGTCCGAAAGGGCAAATGGTTAACCAGTAAGCAGAGTAATCATTAACCAAAAATCGCAAAAGTAAGTAAAAAGTGTGAAATCATTAACCAAAAATCGCAAAAGTAAGTAAAAAGTGTGAAATCATTAACCAAAAACTCGAAAATAATCTCCAGAGACTAAGTCCGAAAGGGCAAATGGTTAACCAGTAAGCAGAGTAATCATTAACCAAAAATCGCAAAAGTAAGTAAAAAGTGTGAAATCATTAACCAAAAATCGCAAAAGTAAGTAAAAAGTGTGAAATCATTAACCAAAAAGTCGAAAATAATCTCCAGAGACTAAGTCCAAAAGGGCAAATGGTTAACCAGTAAGCAGAGTAATCATTAACCAAAAATCGCAAAAGTAAGTAAAAAGTGTGAAATCATTAACCAAAAACTCGAAAATAATCTCCAGAGACTAAGTCCGAAAGGGCAAATGGTTAACCAGTAAGCAGAGTAATCATTAACCAAAAGGCGCAAAAGTAAGTAAAAAGTATGAAATCAGTAACCAAAAAGCGCAAAAATATGTTAAAAGTGTGAAATCATTAACCAAAAAGTCGAAAATAATCTCCAGAGACTAAGTCCGAAAGGGCAAATGGTTAACCAGTAAGCAGAGTAATCATTAACCAAAAATCGCAAAAATATGTTAAAAGTGTGAAATCATTAACCAAAAACTCGAAAATAATGTGCAGAGACTAAGTCCGAAAGGGCAAATGGTTAACCAGTAAGCAGAGTAATCATTAACCAAAAAGGGCAAAAGTAAGTAAAAAGTATGAAATCATTAACCAAAAAGCACAAAATTAAGTTAAAAGTGTGAAATCATTAACCAAAAAGTCGAAAATAATGTCCAGAGACCAAGTCCGAAAGGGCAAATGGTTAACCAGTAAGCAGAGTAATCATTAACCAAAAATCGCAAAAGTAAGTAAAAAGTATGAAATCATTAACCAAAAAGGGCAAAAGTAAGTAAAAAGTATGAAATCATTAACCAAAAATCGCAAAAGTAAGTAAAAAGTATGAAATCATTAACCAAAAATCGCAAAAGTAAGTAAAAAGTATGAAATCATTAACCAAAAAGCACAAAATTAAGTTAAAAGTGTGAAATCATTAACCAAAATGTCGAAAACAATGTCCAGAGACTAAGTCCGAAAGGGCAAATGGTTAACCAGTAAGCAGAGTAATCATTAACCAAAAATCGCAAAAGTAAGTAAAAAGTGTGAAATCATTAACCAAAAACCCGAAAATAATGTCCAGAGACTAAGTCCGAAAGGGCAAATGGTTAACCAGTAAGCAGAGTAATCATTAACCAAAAATCGCAAAAGTAAGTAAAAAGTGTGAAATCATTAACCAAAAACTCGAAAATAATGTCCAGAGACTAAGTCCGAAAGGGCAAATGGTTAACCAGTAAGCAGAGTAATCATTAACCAAAAGGCGCAAAAGTAAGTAAAAAGTATGAAATCAGTAACCAAAAAGCGCAAAAATATGTTAAAAGTGTGAAATCATTAACCAAAAACTCGAAAATAATGTGCAGAGACTAAGTCCGAAAGGGCAAATAATTAACCAGTAAGCAGAGTAATCATTAACCAAAAAGCGCAAAAATATGTTAAAAGTGTGAAATCATTAACCAAAAACTCGAAAATAATGTCCAGAGACTAAGTTCGAAAGGGCAAATGGTTAACCAGTAAGCAGAGTAATCATTAACCAAAAATCGCAAAAGTAAGTAAAAAGTGTGAAATCATTAACCAAAAAGCACAAAATTAAGTTAAAAGTGTGAAATCATTAACCAAAAAGTCGAAAATAATCTCCAGAGACTAAGTCCGAAAGGGCAAATGGTTAACCAGTAAGCAGAGTAATCATTAACCAAAAAGCGCAAAAATATGTTAAAAGTGTGAAATCATTAACCAAAAACTCGAAAATAATGTGCAGAGACTAAGTCCGAAAGGGCAAATAATTAACCAGTAAGCAGAGTAATCATTAACCAAAAAGCGCAAAAATATGTAAAAAGTGTGAAATCAGTAACCAAAAAGCGCAAAAGTAAGTAAAAAGTGTGAAATCATTAACCAAAAACTCGAAAATAATCTCCAGAGACTAAGTCCGAAAGGGCAAATGGTTAACCAGTAAGCAGAGTAATCATTAACCAAAAAGCGCAAAAATATGTTAAAAGTGTGAAATCATTAACCAAAAACTCGAAAATAATGTGCAGAGACTAAGTCCGAAAGGGCAAATAATTAACCAGTAAGCAGAGTAATCATTAACCAAAAAGCGCAAAAATATGTAAAAAGTGTGAAATCAGTAACCAAAAAGCGCAAAAGTAAGTAAAAAGTGTGAAATCATTAACCAAAAACTCGAAAATAATCTCCAGAGACTAAGTCCGAAAGGGCAAATGGTTAACCAGTAAGCAGAGTAATCATTAACCAAAAAGCGCAAAAATATGTTAAAAGTGTGAAATCATTAACCAAAAACTCGAAAATAATGTCCAGAGACTAAGTCCGAAAGGGCAAATGGTTAACCAGTAAGCAGAGTAATCATTAACCAAAAATCGCAAAAGTAAGTAAAAAGTGTGAAATCATTAACCAAAAAGCACAAAATTAAGTTAAAAGTGTGAAATCATTAACCAAAAAGTCGAAAATAATCTCCAGAGACTAAGTCCGAAAGGGCAAATGGTTAACCAGTAAGCAGAGTAATCATTAACCAAAAAGCGCAAAAATATGTTAAAAGTGTGAAATCATTAACCAAAAATCGCAAAAGTAAGTAAAAAGTGTGAAATCATTAACCAAAAAGTCGAAAATAATGTCCAGAGACTAAGTCCGAAAGGGCAAATGGTTAACCAGTAAGCAGAGTAATCATTAACCAAAAAGCGCAAAAATATGTTAAAAGTGTGAAATCATTAACCAAAAACTCGAAAATAATGTCCAGAGACTAAGTCCGAAAGGGCAAATGGTTAACCAGTAAGCAGAGTAATCATTAACCAAAAAGGGCAAAAGTAAGTAAAAAGTATGAAATCATTAACCAAAAAGTCGAAAATAATGCCCAGAGACTAAGTCCGAAAGGGCAAATGGTTAACCAGAAAATCCGTCGAATAATGTCCAGAGACTAAGTCCGAAAGGGCAAATGGTTAACCA
>NW_027140211.1:10000-17500 GCF_036365525.1 Heterodontus francisci | reverse complement strand
TGACTTTGCGAAGGCTAGCAGTGGGCAGAACCGGTTTATGATTTGCCCCCGTCGTCAGATTGACAAAGAGTCTGGTTATTCAGTTGGCCTAATTTTGGAAATTGGTTAATGAGTTGTCACTTCAACTTTTGGCCGCGGTTGGCTGCAATGAGTCTTGCCGGGCTTAATAGTCGGCGTGGGGGTGAATTTGCGAAGGTGGCCGTGTTTGTATGCATGTTTGCCGGCGTGTTTAGGAAGGTTGGGTGGGTGGGTGGTTGTGTGGGCGCCGTGGTCTGAGGGCACATCCTGTGGGATGTGGGAGGCGGGGGAAGGAGAGCGCCCTTGGTGCGTGTGTCTAGGCGATGCATTGCGGAAGGATGGGCGGGTGGGGCCGGGCGTGTGGGTTCCCGACTTATCGGTGAACCATTTGCTACTGCGGGGCCAAAGCAAAAGGGAAAGCATAAGGGCGCAGGCTGCCCTCTGCGGGACAGGTCCGGCCCTGACGCCGGTTTACGATTTCTCCGGTAAAGCACCTGTCGGGTGGCGACCGGAGGGTCTTTGCAGGGCCTGGATCTCCGAGCCCGTGGGACAGGCGGGAAAGGGTGGCGGCAGCCGGTTGAAGTCCCGACCCTGGGCAGCCTCCCGGTCCTACCTCCATAACTTCGGCGAGGAGGGTCCGATCCCCGCGCGGTCGACGGCAGGCGGTAGGGCTCGGAGGGGCGCGGCCTGGTCCGCGAGTGCCCCGGCGCCGCCCCTCTGCCCGTCCGAGGGACAGTAGGAAATGGCCATACCGCTTTCCGGCCGATTGCCGCCGGACGTCCGGCCGCATTCGCTCGGTCTGCGCGGCCGGCGGTAGCCGGGGGCGAGGGGCATCGGGCGGTGGCGGAACCAGGCCGGCCCGACCGCTGGGGGCCGCCCGGGCGACGTTTGAATCTGTCGGGTCGGACCGCCGAATCCCGCGGGATTTCGGGATCGAATCTGCGGGTGGAATCGGCACCTCGTCCCGCTGTCCGGTTCCCCCCGGTCGACTGCAACGGGTTTCCGAGGCCCGTCGGTCAGGCGCGGTTCGCTCCGCAATCCGCCGGCCGATCGGCACCGGGCGGGGCTCTACGGAAAGAGGGGACCCTCCCGCGTCGAGTGCCGGCGCACCGACCCCGCAGGCTGACCGGGAAGGTGAAGACTCACCCCGCTGAATGCCCGGCCCCGGGTACCCTCCGGCTCCGGGGCCATAACTTCGGGGAGGGAGGTCCGATCCCCGCGCGGTCGACGGCAGGCGGTAGGGCTCGGAGGGGCGCGGCCTGGTCCGCGAGTGCCCCGGCGCCGCCCCTCTGCCCGTCCGAGGGACAGTAGGAAATGGCCATACCGCTTTCCGGCCGATTGCCGCCGGACGTCCGGCCGCATTCGCTCGGTCTGCGCGGCCGGCGGTAGCCGGGGGCGAGGGGCATCGGGCGGTGGCGGAACCAGGCCGGCCCGACCGCTGGGGGCCGCCCGGGCGACGTTTGAATCTGTCGGGTCGGACCGCCGAATCCCGCGGGATTTCGGGATCGAATCTGCGGGTGGAATCGGCACCTCGTCCCGCTGTCCGGTTCCCCCCCGTCGACTGCAACGGGTTTCCGAGGCCCGTCGGTCAGGCGCGGTTCGCTCCGCAATCCGCCGGCCGATCGGCACCGGGCGGGGCTCTACGGAAAGAGGGGACCCTCCGGCGTCGAGTGCCGGCGCACCGACCCCGCAGGCTGACCGGGAAGGTGAAGACTCACCCCGCTGAATGCCCGGCCCCGGGCACCCTCCGGCGCCGGGGCCATAACTTCGGGGAGGGAGGTCCGAGCTCCGCGCGGTCGACGGCAGGTGAAAGGGGCCGGTGCGCCGCGGAAGGCGACAGCAGTCCCGTCAGGCTGCACCTCTGCTCGGGCGAACGGCGTCAGGAAAAGGGGAGAGCACTTCCCCACCGATAGCTCCGGAACGCCCGGACCCATTGGCCCGCGGCACCGGTGGCTGCTAGAGGGCCTCCGGCGCCGTCAGCCGGGGTACGTCCCAGGCCGGCCGGACGGCGGGCAGCCGGAGGCAACGGCCTGGAACGGAGCCAGACTTGAGTCGTTCCGTGCCGTGGGCAAAAAGGCAGGGCTGCGGGTCAGCGCAGTTTGGCAAACCTAGCCGCAAGTGCGGGAAGGGCGGAGGAGCACACGGACGCCGCCTTCCCAAACTGAGCCCAAAGTGCCCAGGCATGCCCCCTTGATCTCGCCTAATCAGTGAGCCCAAAATAATTTCAGAGTGTGGAAACCTTATCCAAAAAGGTCGAAAAGAACGGCCAGAGATCAAGTCCGAAAGGGGAAATCAGTAACAAGCAAGCAGAGTAATCATTAACCAAAAAGCGCAAAATTATGTTAAAAGTGTGAAATCATTAACCAAAAACTCGAAAATAATGTCCAGAGACCAAGTCCGAAAGGGCAAATGGTTAACCAGTAAGCAGAGTAATCATTAACCAAAAATCGCAAAAGTAAGTAAAAAGTATGAAATCATTAACCAAAAATCGCAAAAGTAAGTAAAAAGTGTGAAATCATTAACCAAAAACTCGAAAATAATGTGCAGAGACTAAGTCCGAAAGGGCAAATGGTTAACCAGTAAGCAGAGTCATCATTAACCAAAAATCGCAAAAGTAAGTAAAAAGTGTGAAATCATTAACCAAAAATCGCAAAAGTAAGTAAAAAGTGTGAAATCATTAACCAAAAACTCGAAAATAATCTCCAGAGACTAAGTCCGAAAGGGCAAATGGTTAACCAGTAAGCAGAGTAATCATTAACCAAAAATCGCAAAAGTAAGTAAAAAGTGTGAAATCATTAACCAAAAATCGCAAAAGTAAGTAAAAAGTGTGAAATCATTAACCAAAAACTCGAAAATAATGTCCAGAGACTAAGTCCAAAAGGGCAAATGGTTAACCAGTAAGCAGAGTAATCATTAACCAAAAAGCGCAAAAATATGTTAAAAGTGTGAAATCATTAACCAAAAACTCGAAAATAATGTGCAGAGACTAAGTCCGAAAGGGCAAATGGTTAACCAGTAAGCAGAGTAATCATTAACCAAAAATCGCAAAAGTAAGTAAAAAGTGTGAAATCATTAACCAAAAACTCGAAAATAATCTCCAGAGACTAAGTCCGAAAGGGCAAATGGTTAACCAGTAAGCAGAGTAATCATTAACCAAAAATCGCAAAAGTAAGTAAAAAGTGTGAAATCATTAACCAAAAACTCGAAAATAATGTCCAGAGACCAAGTCCGAAAGGGCAAATGGTTAACCAGTAAGCAGAGTAATCATTAACCAAAAATCGCAAAAGTAAGTAAAAAGTGTGAAATCATTAACCAAAAATCGCAAAAGTAAGTAAAAAGTGTGAAATCATTAACCAAAAACTCGAAAATAATCTCCAGAGACTAAGTCCGAAAGGGCAAATGGTTAACCAGTAAGCAGAGTAATCATTAACCAAAAATCGCAAAAGTAAGTAAAAAGTGTGAAATCATTAACCAAAAATCGCAAAAGTAAGTAAAAAGTGTGAAATCATTAACCAAAAAGTCGAAAATAATCTCCAGAGACTAAGTCCAAAAGGGCAAATGGTTAACCAGTAAGCAGAGTAATCATTAACCAAAAATCGCAAAAGTAAGTAAAAAGTGTGAAATCATTAACCAAAAACTCGAAAATAATCTCCAGAGACTAAGTCCGAAAGGGCAAATGGTTAACCAGTAAGCAGAGTAATCATTAACCAAAAGGCGCAAAAGTAAGTAAAAAGTATGAAATCAGTAACCAAAAAGCGCAAAAATATGTTAAAAGTGTGAAATCATTAACCAAAAAGTCGAAAATAATCTCCAGAGACTAAGTCCGAAAGGGCAAATGGTTAACCAGTAAGCAGAGTAATCATTAACCAAAAATCGCAAAAATATGTTAAAAGTGTGAAATCATTAACCAAAAACTCGAAAATAATGTGCAGAGACTAAGTCCGAAAGGGCAAATGGTTAACCAGTAAGCAGAGTAATCATTAACCAAAAAGGGCAAAAGTAAGTAAAAAGTATGAAATCATTAACCAAAAAGCACAAAATTAAGTTAAAAGTGTGAAATCATTAACCAAAAAGTCGAAAATAATGTCCAGAGACCAAGTCCGAAAGGGCAAATGGTTAACCAGTAAGCAGAGTAATCATTAACCAAAAATCGCAAAAGTAAGTAAAAAGTATGAAATCATTAACCAAAAAGGGCAAAAGTAAGTAAAAAGTATGAAATCATTAACCAAAAATCGCAAAAGTAAGTAAAAAGTATGAAATCATTAACCAAAAATCGCAAAAGTAAGTAAAAAGTATGAAATCATTAACCAAAAAGCACAAAATTAAGTTAAAAGTGTGAAATCATTAACCAAAATGTCGAAAACAATGTCCAGAGACTAAGTCCGAAAGGGCAAATGGTTAACCAGTAAGCAGAGTAATCATTAACCAAAAATCGCAAAAGTAAGTAAAAAGTGTGAAATCATTAACCAAAAACCCGAAAATAATGTCCAGAGACTAAGTCCGAAAGGGCAAATGGTTAACCAGTAAGCAGAGTAATCATTAACCAAAAATCGCAAAGTAAGTAAAAAGTGTGAAATCATTAACCAAAAACTCGAAAATAATGTCCAGAGACTAAGTCCGAAAGGGCAAATGGTTAACCAGTAAGCAGAGTAATCATTAACCAAAAGGCGCAAAAGTAAGTAAAAAGTATGAAATCAGTAACCAAAAAGCGCAAAAATATGTTAAAAGTGTGAAATCATTAACCAAAAACTCGAAAATAATGTGCAGAGACTAAGTCCGAAAGGGCAAATAATTAACCAGTAAGCAGAGTAATCATTAACCAAAAAGCGCAAAATATGTTAAAAGTGTGAAATCATTAACCAAAAACTCGAAAATAATGTCCAGAGACTAAGTTCGAAAGGGCAAATGGTTAACCAGTAAGCAGAGTAATCATTAACCAAAAATCGCAAAAGTAAGTAAAAAGTGTGAAATCATTAACCAAAAAGCACAAAATTAAGTTAAAAGTGTGAAATCATTAACCAAAAAGTCGAAAATAATCTCCAGAGACTAAGTCCGAAAGGGCAAATGGTTAACCAGTAAGCAGAGTAATCATTAACCAAAAAGCGCAAAAATATGTTAAAAGTGTGAAATCATTAACCAAAAACTCGAAAATAATGTGCAGAGACTAAGTCCGAAAGGGCAAATAATTAACCAGTAAGCAGAGTAATCATTAACCAAAAAGCGCAAAAATATGTAAAAAGTGTGAAATCAGTAACCAAAAAGCGCAAAAGTAAGTAAAAAGTGTGAAATCATTAACCAAAAACTCGAAAATAATCTCCAGAGACTAAGTCCGAAAGGGCAAATGGTTAACCAGTAAGCAGAGTAATCATTAACCAAAAAGCGCAAAAATATGTTAAAAGTGTGAAATCATTAACCAAAAACTCGAAAATAATGTGCAGAGACTAAGTCCGAAAGGGCAAATAATTAACCAGTAAGCAGAGTAATCATTAACCAAAAAGCGCAAAAATATGTAAAAAGTGTGAAATCAGTAACCAAAAAGCGCAAAAGTAAGTAAAAAGTGTGAAATCATTAACCAAAAACTCGAAAATAATCTCCAGAGACTAAGTCCGAAAGGGCAAATGGTTAACCAGTAAGCAGAGTAATCATTAACCAAAAAGCGCAAAAATATGTTAAAAGTGTGAAATCATTAACCAAAAACTCGAAAATAATGTCCAGAGACTAAGTCCGAAAGGGCAAATGGTTAACCAGTAAGCAGAGTAATCATTAACCAAAAATCGCAAAAGTAAGTAAAAAGTGTGAAATCATTAACCAAAAAGCACAAAATTAAGTTAAAAGTGTGAAATCATTAACCAAAAAGTCGAAAATAATCTCCAGAGACTAAGTCCGAAAGGGCAAATGGTTAACCAGTAAGCAGAGTAATCATTAACCAAAAAGCGCAAAAATATGTTAAAAGTGTGAAATCATTAACCAAAAATCGCAAAAGTAAGTAAAAAGTGTGAAATCATTAACCAAAAAGTCGAAAATAATGTCCAGAGACTAAGTCCGAAAGGGCAAATGGTTAACCAGTAAGCAGAGTAATCATTAACCAAAAAGCGCAAAAATATGTTAAAAGTGTGAAATCATTAACCAAAAACTCGAAAATAATGTCCAGAGACTAAGTCCGAAAGGGCAAATGGTTAACCAGTAAGCAGAGTAATCATTAACCAAAAAGGGCAAAAGTAAGTAAAAAGTATGAAATCATTAACCAAAAAGTCGAAAATAATGCCCAGAGACTAAGTCCGAAAGGGCAAATGGTTAACCAGAAAATCCGTCGAATAATGTCCAGAGACTAAGTCCGAAAGGGCAAATGGTTAACCAGTGGAAGGGCGATCAAGCGGAAAAATTTGCCCCGGTTACCCGGGATGGAGTTCCAGAGGTCCGGCCAGAGTTGTCAAATTCGTCCCGCTGATCGGACGCTTGTCATTCGGGTGGCTGGGGGTTGGCGGGGTATCTGCACAGTAGTAGGAGGTGGCAAGTCGGGACTTGGACGTTTATTCCAAGAGTCCACCCGAGCCTCCAGGTCTGCAGAGACCGACCCTAGCTGCCGCCCAACCGACTTTTAAGCCTTTTTCGGATGGGGATTTTTTCCATTTTCGTCCATTTTTCGGGTTTTCTGTCGGGCTTAATAGGCGGCAGCCTGACCCCCGGCCGAGGCGGGGGGCGCACTCTCCCTTGCGTAAGGGTCCGGATTTGCCCCGGAAAGTGCCCCCGACGGCCTCCCGACCCGGGTGCCTGCAGGGCGGGGGAAAGGGTAGTCCCAGCCGCAGGAAATCATTAACCAAAAGACTTAGCCGTCGGGGCAGAGGCTAAGACCCGGGCTGGTGAAATCATTAACCAAAAGGAATGCACCCTTTTCCGAAAGTGCAGGCCGAAATAAGGCGAGCCTTGGGCCGGGAAGGCCAAAACCCCCAACTCATGGAAGTGTATGGGGTCGGACTCGGCGACTTTCCCGGGCCCCGAGTTGACCTTTCCCCACGGGGGCGGTCAAGTTGCTCCCGCCAAGAGGGCACGTTGCATTTGCTGCCGCTCTAGTCCCCGGGCTAGTTAATCAGTTGCCGTCGGAAGTCCCGATGCCGAAATGAAAAATGGCCGTTGCGGCGATTTGGCGCCTCATTTTCGGAAGGACTACCGGCAGGCAACCCGCCGAATTGACACTTGCGATTCGGGTGGCTGGGGGTTGGCGGGGTACCCGGAGATTTTCGGGAACTCGATTTTCAGAACTTTTGCTGGCAGCGGTTGCACTTGCAAAGTGGCCGAAGAAGTGCTCCCTCAAGGAAGGACCTTCTTTTGAAATAAAAGACCTTCCGAAGAGTGCCTGGAAGTCATTTATGAGCATTTAAGGGTAAATCTGGCGGACTTTCCATGCTCTGTTGCCGGCTCTGAAATATCGCACAGTTGGGTCTAGGCCGGTAGACTGGCTGTGAAAACAGACAAAGTGTTTTG